>NW_026729035.1:230000-252500 GCF_030272615.1 Cryptomeria japonica | reverse complement strand
GTCGTCGAGTCTGTTACTGGGCGAACACGAGATGCGCACAGGAAATCGATCAGCCCTCACAATGGCCCAAGGCCAGAGATCGGACTGCTACGATTTACCCCAACAATCATCGTGCCACTCTTCGCAGAGAGGTGATAGACGCCAACGAGCCCGCGCATAGCAATCGAGGTGTAAAAAGGGCGTTGAAGGCAGGAAGCCTGGACGAAAGAGGCTACGAGGTCACCTCGAAGCGGTCTAAGAATCGGGCGCACTTGGGGCGACTACCAGTGCCAACCCCTTATCCCGCGGTGCGTCCGACACACAGAAATTTCCAAGGCGGCCAAGGAGCCTCCCCGCATAGCAATCGGGGTGTGAGGTTACGGATGCAGCATTGATAGCAATCGAGGTGTGAGGCGAAGGATGCAGAAGTGAGAGCCGAGGGATGTAGCAGAGATAGCAATCGGGGTGTGTGATGCAGAAGAGATAGCAATCGAGGTGTGCGGTGGGAAGGGCCCAGCAGCCAGAATGCATGAAGCGACGGATGAAGCAGTGATGACAACCGGGCTGTGAGGAGAGGAGGGATGCAGCCAAGAAAGCAATCAGGGCTCGAGGCAAGGGATGCATCAAGGATAGCAATCATGTTGTGAGGCGAGATTCCAAAGGCTAAACGTGAGAGGCTGCAGGGTCGACTCAGAGAGGTCTATGCATGTGAGAGGCTGAAAGCAAGGTCGACTCGGAGCGGTCTATGCATCGGGCGCGCTTGGGGCGACTACCAGTGCCAACCCCTTATCCCGCGACGCGTCCGACAAAGAGAACGTTCCAAGGCGGCAGAGGAGGTTACCAGCCGAAGGATGCAGTAGCAATAACAGGTATAGTTCCGCGGCGGCCGAGAAGACTCACCGCATAGGAATCGGGATGCGAGGCGAGGGATGCGGCGGGAAGGCCCCGACGGCTAAACGGAAGAGGCTGCAGGGCCGCCTCGGAATGGTCCAAGCATCGGATGCGATTGGGACGACTACCAGTGCCAACCCCTTATCCCGCGATGCGTCCGATACACAGATAGTTCCAAGGCGGCCGAGGAGCCTCACCGCATATCAATCGGGGTGCGAGGCGAGGGATGGGGCGGGAAGGCCCCAACGGCTAGACGGAAGAGGCTTCAGGGCCACCTCGGAATGGTCCAAGCATCGGACGCGCTTGGGGCGACTGCCAGTGCCAACCCCTTATCCCGCGATGCGTCCGATACACAGATGGTTCCAAGGCGGCCGAGGAGCCTCACCGCATAGCAATCGGGGGTGCGAGGCGAGGGATGGGGCGGGAAGGCCCCAACGGCTAGACGGAAGAGGCTTCAGGGCCGCCTAGGAATGGTCCAAGCATCGGACACGCTTGGGGCGACTACCAGTGACAGCCCCCTATCCCGCGATGCGTCCGATACGAAGATGGTTCCAAGGCGGCCGAGGAGCCTCACCGCATAGCAATCGGGGTGCGAGGTGGGGGATGCGGCGAGATGGCCCCAACGGCTAGACGGAAGAGGCCACAGGGCCGCGTCGGAATAGTCCAAGCATCGGACGCGCTTGGGGCGACTACCAGTGACAACCCCTTATCCCGCGATGCGTCCGATACGAAGATAGTTCCAAGGCGGCCGAGGAGCCTCACCGCATAGCAATCGGGGTGCGAGGTGGGGGATGCGGCGAGATGGCCCCAACGGCTAGACGGAAGAGGCTGCAGGGCCGCCTCGGAATAGTCCAAGCATCGGACGCGCTTGGGGCCACTACCAGTGACAACCCCTTATCCCGCGATGCGTCCGATACGAAGATAGTTCCAAGGCGGCCGAAGAGCCTCACCGCATAGCAATCGGGGTGCGAGGTGGGGGATGCGGCGAGATGGCCCCAACGGCTAGACGGAAGAGGCCACAGGGCCGCCTCGGAATAGTCCAAGCATCGGACGCGCTTGGGGCGACTACCAGTGACAACCCCTTATCCCGCGATGCGTCCGATACGAAGATAGTTCCCAGGCGGCCGAGGAGCCTCACCGCATAGCAATCGGGGTGCGAGGCGAGGGATGCGGCGAGATGGCCCCAAAGGCTAGACGGAAGAGGCTGCAGGGCTGCCTCGGAATAGTCCAAGCATCGGACGCGCTTGGGGCGACTACCACTGCCAACCCCTTATCCCGCGATGCGTCCGATACACAGATAGTTCCGAGGCGGCCGAGGAGGTGGGGGATGCAGCGAGATGGCCCCAACGGCTAGACGGAAGAGGCTGCAGGGCCGCCTCGGAATAGTCCAAGCATCGGACGCGCTTGGGGCGACTACCAGTGACAACCCCTTATCCCGCGATGCGTCCGATACACAGATAGTTCCGAGGCGGCCAAGGAGCCTCACCGCATAGCAATCGTGGTGCGAGGTGGGGGATGCGGCGAGATGGCCCCAACGGCTAGACGGAAGAGGCTGCAGGGCCGCCTCGGAATGGTCCAAGCATCGGATGCGCTTGGGGCGACTACCACTGCCAACCCCTTATCCCGCGATGCGTCCGATACACAGATAGTTCCAAGGCGGCCGAGGAGCCTCACAGCATAGCAATCAGGGTGCGAGGCGAGGGATGCGGCGAGAAAGCCCCAACGGCTAGAGGGAAGAGGCTTCAGGTCCGCCTCGGAATGGTCCAAGCATCGGACGCGCTTGGGGCGACTACCAGTGACAACCCCTTATCCCGCGACGCGTCCGATACACAGATAGTTCCAAGGCGGCCGAGGAGCCTCACCGCATAGCAATCGGGGTGCGAGGCGAGGGATGCGGCGAGAAGGACCCAACGGCTACACGGAAGAGGCTTCGGGGCCGCCTCGGAATGGTCCAAGCATCGGACGCGCTTGGGGCGACTACCAGTGACAACCCCTTATCCCACGACGCGTCCGATACACAGATAGTTCCAAGGCGGCCGAGGAGCCTCACCGCATAGCAATCGGGGTGCGAGGCGAGGGATGCGGCGAGAACGACCCAACGGCTACACGGAAGAGGCTTCGGGGCCGCCTCGGAATGGTCCAAGCATCGGACGCGCTTGGGGCGACTACCAGTGACAACCCCTTATCCCGCGACGCGTCCGATACACAGATAGTTCCAAGGCGGCCGAGGAGCCTCACCGCATAGCAATCGGGGTGCGAGGTGAGGGATGCGGCGAGAAGGACCCAACGGCTAGACGGAAGAGGCTTCGGGTCCGCCTCGGAATGGTCCAAGCATCGGACGCGCTTGGGGCGACTACCAGTGACAACCCCTTATCCCGCGACGCGTCCGATACACAGATAGTTCCAAGGCGGCCGAGGAGCCTCACCGCATAGCAATCGGGGTGCGAGGCGAGGGATGCGGCGAGAAGGACCCAACGGCTAGACGGAAGAGGCTTCGGGTCCGCCTCGGAATGGTCCAAGCATCGGACGCGCTTGGGGCGACTACCAGTGACAACCCCTTATCCCGCGACGCGTCCGATACACAGATAGTTCCAAGGCGGCCGAGGAGCCTCACCGCATAGCAATCGGGGTGCGAGGCGAGGGATGCGGCGAGAAGGACCCAACGGCTAGACGGAAGAGGCTTCGGGTCCGCCTCGGAATGGTCCAAGCATCGGACGCGCTTGGGGCGACTACCAGTGACAACCCCTTATCCCGCGACGCGTCCGATACACAGATAGTTCCGAGGCGGCCGAGGAGCCTCACCGCATAGCAATCGGGGTGCGAGGCGAAGGATGCGGCGAGAAGGACCCAACGGCTAGACGGAAGAGGCTTCGGGTCCGCCTCGGAATGGTCCAAGCATCGGACGCGCTTGGGGCGACTACCAGTGACAACCCCTTATCCCGCGACGCGTCCGATACACAGATAGTTCCAAGGCGGCCGAGGAGCCTCACCGCATAGCAATCGGGGTGCGAGGCGAGGGATGCGGCGAGAAGGACCCAACGGCTAGACGGAAGAGGCTTCAGGGCCGCCTCGGAATGGTCCAAGCATCGAACGCGCTTGGGGCGACTACCAGTGACAACCCCTTATCCCGCGACGCGTCCGATACACAGATAGTTCCGAGGCGGCCGAGGAGCCTCACCGCATAGCAATCGGGGTGCGAGGCGAGGGATGCGGCGAGAAGGACCCAACGGCTAGACGGAAGAGGCTTCAGGGCCGCCTCGGAATGGTCCAAGCATCGGACGCGCTTGGGGCGACTACCAGTGACAACCCCTTATCCCGCGACGCGTCCGATACACAGATAGTTCCGAGGCGGCCGAGGAGCCTCACCGCATAGCAATCGGGGTGCGAGGCGAGGGATGCGGCGAGAAGGACCCAACGGCTAGACGGAAGAGGCTTCAGGGCCGCCTCGGAATGGTCCAAGCATCGGACGCGCTTGGGGCGACTACCAATGACAACCCCTTATCCCGCGACGCGTCCGATACACAGATAGTTCCGAGGCGGCCGAGGAGCCTCACCGCATAGCAATCGGGGTGCGAGGCGAGGGATGCGGCGAGAAGGACCCAACGGCTAGACGGAAGAGGCTTCAGGGCCGCCTCGGAATGGTCCAAGCATCGGACGCGCTTGGGGCGACTACCAGTGACAACCCCTTATCCCGCGACGCGTCCGATACACAGATAGTTCCGAGGCGGCCGAGGAGCCTCACCGCATAGCAATCGGGGTGCGAGGCGAGGGATGCGGCGAGAAGGACCCAACGGCTAGACGGAAGAGGCTTCAGGGCCGCCTCGGAATGGTCCAAGCATCGGACGCGCTTGGGGCGACTACCGTTGCCAACCCCTTATCCCGCGATGCGTCTGATACACAGATAGTTCCGAGGCGGCCGAGGAGCCTCACCGCATAGCAATCGGGTTGCGAGGCAGATTATTGGGAAGGGAACCCCCTGGGATGCGGCTCAAGCAGTGCCCAAAGGGACTGGAATGCGGAATCACATCGAGAGACCCAAATGCTATACGAGGGCTCAAATCGAATTATCGATTTGGCCACGACATGGACGCATCGGAACGACTACCTTTGCCGAACCACTCGCAATTGCATCCATACCGAAACCAATAGACATTTCCGTTAGAGCCCTCGCATAGCATTCGGGAATCTCGCATGCCCCTCTAAATCGACCAATGCTGGCGCTCAATGAAAATCCGAGCGCTACCACCGTTCGAGCGCCAGCATTGGTCGAGTTAGAGGGGCACGGGGGAGAATGCTCCAGTCAACACCTCCCCTATATAAGTTATTTGTCCGATTCTCGCACAACCGTAGTCTGCCTCGTCGAATCAAACAACGGTCCCAGATTCCGACTTCCGTTCCGTAGAGACCCAAAAGCTAGATGGAGGCTCGCAAGAAAGAGAGTCGGCGCATAGCAATCGGGTTTCTCGAACGTTTAGGGACCGAGCTCACTTGCGGATAGGGCAAAATCCGCCAAGCAACCCAAAAGCTAGACGGGGGCTCGAATCGAATCGCCTAGGCGGCCACAACAACGACGTGTTGGATCGACTACCAGTGCCAAACCATTCAGCAAGACTAGTCTGTGTCGAGGCCGGATAGAGATTCTCAGAGAGCGCCCGCATAGCATTTAGGAGACCTGCCGCGTCCCTCACACTCGACAAATGGTGGTGCACGTTTATAAATCCGAGCGATCCCAACCCTTTCAAGCACCAACATCGGTCGAGATAGAGGGGCACGGAGGGGGCTGCGTGAGACAACACAGTCCCCTATATAAGTTATTTGTCCGATTCTCACACATCCGAAGAATGGTCATCAAATCGGACAACAGCCCAAACTTCCGACTTCCGTCCCAGAAAGCCCAAGAGCTATCTAAAACGTTCATGGCCGGAACTCGATCGCGGCTATACCAGTCCGCCAAGCAACCCAAAAGCTAGACTGGAGCTCTAGTCGAATCACCTCTGTGGCCATTGCAAGGACGTGTTGGAGCGACTACCATTGCCGAACCATTCCGCAGGTCGAGTCCATACCAAGGCCGCATAGAGATTCACGATGAGCTCCTGCATAGCAATCAGGAGACTTGCCGTGTCCATCACAATCGATAAATCCTGGTGCAAGATTTTTGCATCCGAGCGCTCCAACCAGTCGAGCACCAGCATCAATCGACATAAACGGGCACGGGGGGAGGATGCTCGAGAACACTACCTCCCCTATATAAGTTATTTGTCCGATTCTCAAGCAGCCGAAGTCTGGTCATCGAATCGGGTCAAAGACCACAACTTCCGACTTTACCCACAATGCAAGTCATCGAATCGAACATCGGCCCCCGAGTCGGACTCCATGCGTATGTCAGGTCATCGGACCCAAATTCCGCCTTCCTGCGCATGGCGGGCCATCAATATCAACTCGGTCATCGGACCCAAACTCCGCCTTTTTGCGTATGGCACGCCTTCAAATCGGTCATCGGACCCAAATTCCGCCTTCCTGTGCATGGCGGGCCATCAACATCAACTCGGTCATCGGACCCAAATTCCGCCTTTCTGCGCATGGCACGCCATCAACTCGGTCATCGGACCCAAATTCCGCCTTCCTGCGCATGGCAGGTCATCGGACACAAATTCAGACCTCGCCAATATGCCTACGTATCGAATCGGTCATCGGACCCAACTTCCGACTTCATCCATACTGTAGGGTCTTTGAGGTTGGCGCGGTGCGCTCAACCCAGGGAGTCGACCCATCGAAGCATACACCTCCCCTATATAAGCTATTTGTCCGATTCCCACACCTGTGTAGTTTGCACCTCTGACCAGGACATCGACCCCAACTTCCGAACTCGACTGCAACGACGGCACCAGCGCCTTGGTGCGCACCTTGCGACGCACAGTCCCAACATTCGCCTTCCTGCACATGGCAGGTCATCGGACCCAAATTCCGACCTCGCGAGTATGCCTACATATCGAATCGGTCATCGGACCCAACTTCCGACTTCATCCATACCGTAGGGTCTTTGAGGTTGGCGCGGTGCGCTCAACCCGGGGAGTCGACCCAACGAAGCATACACCTCCCCTATATAAGCTATTTGTCCGATTCCCACACCTGTGTAGTTTGCACCTCCGATCAAGACATCGACCCCAACTTCCGAACTCGCCTCCAACGACCGAACCAGCGCCTTGGTGCGCACCTTGCAACGCACAGTGCCAACATTCGCCTTCCTGCACGTGGCAGGTCATCGGACCCAAATTCCGACCTCGCGAGTATGCCTACATATCGAATCGGTCATCGGACCCAACTTCCGACTTCATCCATACCGTAGGGTCTTTGAGGTTGGCGCGGTGCGCTCAACCCGGGGAGTCGACCCAACGAAGCATACACCTCCCCTATATAAGCTATTTGTCCGATTCCCACACCTGTGTAGCTTGCACCTCCGATCAGGACATCGACCCCAACTTCCGAACTCGACTAAAAAGACCGCACCAGCGCCTTGGTGTGCACCTTGCAACGCACAGTGTCAACATTCGCCTTCCTGCACATGGCAGGTCATCGGACCCAAATTCCGACCTCATGAGCATACCTACTAATCGAATCGGTCATCGGACCCAACTTCCGACTTCATCCATACCGTAGGGTCTTTGAGGTTGGCGCGGTGCGCTCAACCTGGGGAGTCGACCCATCGAAGCATACACCTCCCCTATATAAGCTATTTGTCCGATTCCGACACCTGTGTAGTTTGCACCTCCGCTCAGGACATCGACCCCAACTTCCGAACTCGCCTGCAACGACCGAACCAGCGCCTTGGTGCGCACCAAAAGTGCGCACTTTTGGAGGGCACTTTTGTGCGCTCCAAAGGTGCGCACTTTTGGAGGGCACTTTTCTGCGCTCCAAAGGTGCGCACTTTTGGAGGGCACTTTTTGGAGGGCACTTTTCTGCGCTCCAAAGGTGCGCACTTTTGGAGGGCACTTTTTGGAGGGCACTTTTCTGCGCTCCAAAGGTGCGCACTTTTGGAGGGCACTTTTTGGAGGGCACTTTTCTGCGCTCCAAAGGTGCGCACTTTTGGAGGGCACTTTTTGGAGGGCACTTTTCTGCGCTCCAAAGGTGCGCACTTTTGGAGGGCACTTTTTGGAGGGCACTTTTCTGCGCTCCAAAGGTGCGCACTTTTGGAGGGCACTTTTTGGAGGGCACTTTTCTGCGCTCCAAAGGTGCGCACTTTTGGAGGGCACTTTTTGGAGGGCACTTTTCTGCGCTCCAAAGGTGCGCACTTTTGGAGGGCACTTTTTGGAGGGCACTTTTCTGCGCTCCAAAGGTGCGCACTTTTGGAGGGCACTTTTGTGCACTCCAAAGGTGCGCACTTTTGGAGGGCACTTTTCCTGTGCTCCAAAGGTGCACACCTAGGTGAGCACCTTCGACCACACCTTGTAGCACACCAAACTCTGACTTTCGACTTCATCCGCAATGCAGGGTCTTTGAGGTTGGCGCAATGCGCACAACCAGGGGAGTCGACCCATCAAACCCAACACCTCCCCTATATAAGCTATTTGTCTGATTCTCATACATGCGTAGCCTGCAGGAGCAATTAGGACATCGACCCCAACTTTCGGCTTCTAAACGAAAACAAGGTCTTTGAGGTTGGTGTAATGCGAACAACTAGGGGAGTCAACCCATCAAACCCAACACCTCCCCTATATAAGCTATTTGTCTGATTCTCATACATGTGTAGTCTACAGGAGCAATTAGGACATCGACCCCAACTTTTGACTTCTTAACGAAAACAAGGTCTTTGAGGTTGACGTAATGCGCACAACCAGGGGAGTCGACCCATCAAACCCAACACCTCCCCTATATAAGCTATTTGTCCGATTCTCATACATGTGTAGCCTGCAGGAGCCATTAGGACATTGACCCCAACTTTTGACTTCTTAACGAAAACAAGGTCTTTGAGGTTGGCGTAATGCACACAACCAAGGGAGTTGACCCATCAAACCCAACACCTCCCCTATATAAGCTATTTGTCTGATTCTCATACATGTGTAGCCTGCAACAACGATTAGGACATCCACCCCAACTTCTGAATTCGTCTGCGTTGACCGCACCAAAGGTGCACGCCTTGGTGCTCACCAAAATCCGACTTCCGACTTCTTCTGCTATGCGGGGTCTTTGAGGTTGGCGCAGTGCGCACAACCAGGGGAGTCAACCCACCGAATGCAACACCTCCCCTATATAAGCTATTTGTCTGATTCTCATACATGCGTAGACTGCAGCAATGATTAGGACATCCACCCCAACTTTTGACTTCTTAAACAAGACAGGGTCTTTGAAGTTGGTGCAGTGCACACAACCAGGGGAGTCGACCCATCAAACGCAACACCTCCCCTATATAAAGCTATTTGTCCGATTCTCATACGTGTAGTCTGCAGCAGCGATTAGGACATCGACCCCAACTTCCGAATTCGTTTGCATTGACCGCACCAAAGGTGCACGCCTTGGTGTGCACCCTGGAGTGCACTTTGGTGCTCACCTCGGTGCACACTTTGGTGTGCACCTCGGTGTGCACCAAAGGTGCGCACCTTGGAGCGCACCAAAGGTGTACACTTTGGAGCGCACCACATAGGGTCTTTGAGAGGTTGGCGCAGTGCGCACACCAAGGTGGGTGTTGAGGTGCGTGCCGAGGTGGGTGGGTGCTAGGGTGCGCTCCATGGTGGGTGCCAGGGTGGGTGCGTGCTAGGGTGGATTCCAAAGAGGGTCATAGGGTGGGTGCCAAGGTGGGTTGGTGATATAGTGGGTTCAAAGGTGGGTACTAGGGTGGGTTCCAAGGTGGGTCACAAGTTGGGTGCCAGGATGCGTGGGTGTTAGGTTGGGTGCCAAGGTGGGCTCCTGCGTGAGTGGGTGCTAGGGTGGGTTTCAAGGTGGACGCGAGGGCGGGTGCCAAGGTGGGTAACAAGTTGGGTGTTAGGATGGGTGAGTGCTAGAGTGGGTGCCAAGGTGGGTGGGTGCTAAGGTGGATGCCAAGGTGGTTCACAGGGTGGGTGGGTTCTAGGGTGAGTTCCAAGGTGGGTCACAGGTTCAGTGCTAGGGTGGGTGTCAAGGCGGGTGTCGAGGTGCCTGGGTGCTAGGGTGTGGATGCCAATGTGGGTCATAGGGTGGGTACTAGGGTGGGCTGCAATGTGGGTGCCAAGGTGGGTAACATGCTCGGTGGGTTCTAAATTGGGTGCCAGGGTGGGTGTGCACCCACCTTGCCCGAGGTGGGTGCCAAGGTGCCAGTGTGGGTGGGTGCTAAGGTGGATGCCAAGGTGGGTGAGAAGGTGGGTGATAGGTTGAGTGGTAGGATGGGTGGGTGCCAAGATGGGTCACAGGGTGGGTGCAAGGGTGGGTAGGTGCTAGGGTTGGTGTCAGGGTGGGTGGGTGCTAGGTTGGGTTCCAAGGTGGGTGCGAGGGTGAGTGTCAAGGTGGGTCACAGGTTAGGTGCTAGGATGGGTGAGTGCTAGGGTGCAAAGGTGCCAGGGTGGGTGCTAGGATGGGTCGATGCTAGGGTGAGTGGCAAGGTGGGTCCACAAGTGTCAAGGTGGGTGCCGAGGTGGGTGCCAAGTCGGCGACTGCTATGGTGGATGCCAAGGTGGGTCACGGGGTGGGTGCCAAGTTGCTAGGTTGGGTTCCAAGGTGGGTGCCAACGTGGGTGCTAGGGTGCGTGGGTTAAAGGGTGTGTCACAACGTGGGTGCCAGGATGGGTGCGCACCCACACTGGCCAAGACGGGTGCGGGTGCAAGGTTGGGTTCCAAGCCCGGTCACAGGCTGGGTGCTAGGATGGGTGGGTGCCAAGGTGGGCACCAGGGTGGGTGCACCCACCCTGGCCAAGGTGGGTCACGGGGTGGGTCCTAGGGTGGGTAACGGGGTGGGTACTAAGGTGCGTGCCAAGGTGGGTCATAGGGTGGGTGCCAAGGTGGGCACCAGGGTGGGTGTGCACCAACCCTAGCCAGGGTAGGTCACGGGGTGGTTGTCGGGGTGGGCGTCAAGGAGCCAAGGTGGGTGGCAAGTAGCCAAGTTGCGTGCCAAGGTGGGTGTCGGGGTGGGTGCCAAGGATCCAAGGTGGGTGCCAAGGAACCAAGGTGGGTGTCTGGGTGGGTGCCGAGGTGGGAGCCAGGGTGGGTCCCAAGGTGAGTGCAAAGGTGGGTGCCAGGGTCAAGGTGAGTGCCAATGTGGGTTCCAAGGTGCCAGGGTCAGGGTGAGTGCCAATGTGGGTTCAAAGGTGCTAAGTTGGGTGCGAGGTTGGGTGCGAGGGTGGGTGGGTGCCAAGGTGTGCTAGGTGGAAGCCCGGGTGGGTCGGCATCCCATGGGTGTCGAGTTGGGTGCCTGATGGGTGCTTCTTGTCAAGTTTTAGTCGTCGGGACTCATTTCGAGCCTTAGAGGTCGTTTCTTGTCCGGTTGCCCTGTCTTCGACCTGGGAACCCAATTTTGGTCCTCGGGTCCCATTTTTTTTTGTCTCGCATCCCACTTTTGGCCTGTGGCCTTTTCGGGGTCGATTCTCGTTTTGGGCATCAGAGCATGTTTCTTCTCCTAAAACCCAATATTTGTTTATTAAGTCTCGGAACACATTTTTGTTCTCGTGGACCCATCATGGGTCTTGGAACGCATTTGTGGTCCTTGGGTCCCATTTTGCATCCCGAAACTTGTGTTTTGGTGCTTGATCCCTATTTTGGGTGCCCACCTTGCACCAAGTGCGCACCCGGGGCAAACCGAGCGCCTTGGTGCACCGGGGCAAGATCGAGCGTGCACCCGAGGCGCCCCGAACATGCACCAAGGTGCACTCGGCCCACATGTGAGCGCAGGTCGTTGCGCCCGAGGTGGTGTGTGGGCACCGCGTTGCAGACGGGACACTGCACGCACACGACGCCCCCTCCAGGTGCACGCACGTAGGCCGGGCCGGGTGCACACCCGACGCCCTAGCAAGGTGCGCGCACCCGGGCAGGGCTCACACTTGGCGAACGGGGCGCACTTCGCGAGGGAGGGTGTGCACCTCGACGGGGGTGGGTGGCCGGGGTGGATTCGCACGTGGGTCGCGGTTTGCTAAGTACACACTGCGACAAGCTCATAACGGGTGCGATCATACCAGCGTTAGTGCACCGGATCCCATCAGAACTCCGCAGTTAAGCGCGCTTGGGCCGGAGTAGTACTGGGATGGGTGACCTCCCGGGAAGTCCCGGTGTTGCACCCTTTTTTAGTTTTTCGCCGGGCGTCGCAATGCTATTTGAATAAACCTTTTGCCCGTTTGCGTTCTCGTCGGGGCCGGGCCGGGCCGGGGTGCGCTGCCCGCACTACCGCGCGCGCGGGGGCGACACCGAGCGCGCACCCGAGGCGCCCCGAGCACACAGGCCACGGTGCAACCCGGGCGTTGTGCGCGCACCCCGGTGCGCCCGAGGTGCTGCGCGCGCACCCAGGTGAAATCGGTGTGCACCTCGGCCAGTGCGCGCTCGGTCGAGTCGCGCACGTTGGCCAAGGTGCACGGTGATGTTTCTTACTCTAAGGTTCCGCACCAGACGCCCGGGACAGGTGAGCGAAGCTGGGCGGGGCCGGGTGCGCGGCCGGGGCAGGTGCACGCAGCTGGAGAGAGCTTTGGAGCACACTTCGGAGCGCACCAATGATGCGCTCCATTCAAAAGTTTCCTGAAAAGGCAAAAAAAGTTGAGATTATAGAATTTCCCACTTGAGAGATTGTAAAAAAAAAAAATTTAAAATGAAGGAAACGCGGGTGCCAAGGTGTGCGCAGCCCAGCCAAGGTGTGCGCACCAAGGCGCCCACCCTGGCGAAGGTGCACGCAAGGTGCGCACCCGAGGCAAACCGGACAATTAACCCAACTTTCGACTTCGCGCGCACCTTGGAGCGCACTTCGGAGCGCTCCTTGGTGCGCACCAATCTTGGGCACCTCGGAGTGCACCATGGCGCCCACCAAGGTGCGCACCCGGGGCAAACCGAGCTCCGACTTCGTGCGCACCTTGGAGCGCACGAAAGGTGCGCACCATGGCGCCCACCAAGGTGCGCAGCCCAGCCAAGGCGTGCGCATCAAGGTGCGCACCCTGGCGAAGGTGCGCACCCGGGGCAAACCGAGCTCCGACTTCGTGCGCACCTTGGAGCGCACAAAAGGTGCGCAACCCAGCCAAGGTGTGCGCACCCCGGTCAAACCGAGCTCCGAATCGTGCGCACCAGAGGTGCACGCCATCGTGCGCACCTTGGAGCACACTTCGGAGCCCTCCTTGGTGCGCGCCGATGTTGCGCACCTCGGAGCGCACCCGGGGAAAACAATGCAATTAACCCGACTTTCGACTTCGTGGGCACCTCGGAGCGCTCTCGGGTTCGCACCTCGGAGCACACCGAGGTGCCCACCCTGGCGAAGGTGCACGCGAGGTGCGCACCCGGGGCAAACCGGGCTCCGACTTCGTGCACGCCGCACCTTGGAGCACACTTCGGAGCGCTCCTTGGTGCGCACCAGGGCGCGCAACCCAGCCGAGGTGCCCACCCCGGCGAAGGTGCACGCGAGGTGCGCACCCGGGGCAAACCGGGCTCCGACTTCGTGCACGCCATGGTGCCCACCGCGGCGAAGGTGCACGCGAGGTGCGCACCCGGGGCAAACCGGGCTCCGACTTCGTGCACGCCGCACCTTGGAGCACACTTCGGAGCGCTCCTTGGTGCGCACCATGGTGCCCACCAGGGCGCGCAACCCCGCCGAAGGTGCACGCGAGGTGCGCACCCGGGGCAAACCGGGCTCCGACTTCGTGCACGCCGCACCTTGGAGCACACTTCGGAGCGCTCCTTGGTGCGCACCATGGTGCCCACCAGGGCGCGCAACCCCGCCGAAGGTGCACGCGAGGTGCGCACCCGGGGCAAACCGGGCTCCGACTTCGTGCACGCCATGGTGCGCACCGCGGCGAAGGTGCGCACCCGGGGCAAACCGGGCTCCGACTTCGTGCACGCCGCACCTTGGAGCACACTTCGGAGCGCTCCTTGGTGCGCACCAGGGCGCGCAACCCAGCCGAGGTGCCCACCCCGGCGAAGGTGCACGCGAGGTGCGTACCCGGGGCAAACCGGGCTCCGACTTCGTGCACGCCGCACCTTGGAGCACACTTCGGAGCGCTCCTTGGTGCGCACCATGGTGCCCACCAGGCCGCGCAACCCAGCCAAGGTGTGCGCACCAAGGTGCACGCGAGGTGCGCACCCGGGGCAAACCGGGGTCCGACTTCGTGCACGCCGCACCTTGGAGCACACATCGGGGCGCTCCCGGGTTCGCACCGGCGTTGCGCACCGTGGTGGGCACCTCGGAGCACACCAAGGTGGGCAGCGAGGTGCGCACCTTTGATGCGATGCCTTCACTAATTTCCATAAAAGGCAAAAAAAAAACGAGATTTTAAAATTTCCGTTTTGAAAGATAGTGAGAAAAAGGGAATGCTGGTGCCATCTTGAGCCCGCCCTGGTGCGCAGCCCAGCCAAGGTGTGCGCACCAAGGTGCCCACCCTGGCGAAGGTGCGCGCCCGGGCAATTAACCCAACTTCCAACTTCGCGCGCGCCAGGGTGGGAGCGCACCCAACAACCGGGCCTGGGAAGAGCCAATGCGAGAAACCCCACCAAACGCTCTGACAAAAAAAGAGGGGGCGCTCCAGTAACCCCGCTTCGGAGCGCACCCTGGGCAAACCCAGCCAAGGTGCCCACCCCGGCCAAGGTGCAGGCGAGGTGCGCACCCGGGGCAAACCGGGCTCCGACAACGTGCACGCCGCACCTTGGAGCACACTTCGTAGCGCTCCCGGGTGCGCACCTCAGAGCACACCAAGGTGGGCAGCGAGGTGCGCACCTTTGATGCGCTGCCTTCACTAATTTCCAGAAAAGGCAAAAAAAAAAGGAGATTTTAAAATTTCCGTTTTGAAAGATAGTGAAAAAAACGGAACGCGCGTGCCATCTTGAGCCCGCCCTGGTGCGCAGCCCAGGTAAGGTGCCCACCCTGGCAAAGGTGCGCACCCGGGCAATTAACCCTACTTCCGACTTCGTGCGCGCCAGGGTGGCAACCGGGCCTCGGAAGAGCCAATGCGAGAAACCCCACCAAACGCTCCGACAAAAAAAGAGGCGGCGCTCCAATAACCCCGCTTCGGAGCGCAGCCGGGGCAAACCCAGCCAAGGTGCCCACCCCGACGAAGGTGCACGCGAGGTGCGCACCCGGGGCAAACCGGGCTCCGACAACGTGCACGCAGCACCTTGGAGCACACTTCGAAGCACTCCCGGGTGCCCACCGGCGTTGCGCACCGTGGTGGGCAGCGAGGTGCGCACCTTTGATGCGCTGCCTTCACTAATTTCCAGAAAAAGGCAAAAAAAAATGAGATTTTAAAATTTCCGTTTTGAAAGATAGTGAAAAAAAAGGAACGCGGGTGCCATCTTGAGCCCGCCCTGGTGCGCAGCCCAGGCAAGGCATGCGCACCAAGGTGCCCACCCGAGGTGCACACCCGGGGCAAACCGGGCTCCGACTTCGTGCAGGCCGCACCTTGGAGCACACTTCGGAGCGCTCCTTGGTGCGCACCATGGTGCCCACCAGGGCGCGCAACCCAGCCAAGGTCTGCACACCAAGGTGCCCACCCCGGCGAAGGTGCACGCGAGGTGCGCACCCGGGGCAAACCGGGCTCCGACTTCGTGCACGCCATGGTGCCCACCGCGGCGAAGGTGCACGCGAGGTGCGCACCCGGGGCAAACCGGGCTCCGACTTCGTGCACGCCGCACCTTGGAGCACACTTCGGAGCGCTCCTTGGTGCGCACCATGGTGCCCACCAGGGCGCGCAACCCAGCCAAGGTGTGCGCACCAAGGTGCACGCGAGGTGCGCACCCGGGGCAAACCGGGGTCCGACTTCGTGCACGCCGCACCTTGGAGCACACATCGGAGCGCTCCCAGGTTCGCACCAGCGTTGCGCACCTTTGATGCGCTGCCTTCACTAATTTCCAGAAAAGGCAAAAAAAAACGATATTTTAAAATTTCCGTTCTGAAAGATAGTGAAAAAAACGGAACGCGGGTGCCATCTTGAGCCCTTCCTGGTGCGCAGCCCAGGCAAGTTGTGCGCACCAAGGTGCCCACCCTGGCGGAGGTGCGCGCCCGGGGCAAACCGGGCTCCGACTTCGTGCACTGCATGGTGCCCACCAAGGCGCGCAACCCAGCCAAGGTGCCCACCGCAGCGAAGGTGCACGCGAGGTGCACACCCGGGGCAAACCGGGCTCCGACTTCCTGCACGCCGCACCTTGGAGCACACTTCAGAGCGCTCCTTGGTGCGCACCAGGGCGCGCAACCCAGCCGAGGTGCCCACCCCGGCGAAGGTGCACGCGAGGTGCGCACCCGGGGCAAACCGGGCTCCGACTTCGTGCACGCCATGGTGCCCACCGCGGCGAAGGTGCGCACCCGGGGCAAACCGGGCTCCGACTTCGTGCACGCCGCACCTTGGAGCACACTTCGGAGCGCTCCTTGGTGCGCACCATGGTGCCCACCAGGCCGCGCAACCCAGCCAAGGTGTGCGCACCAAGGTGCACGCGAGGTGCGCACCCGGGGCAAACCGGGGTCCGACTTCGTGCACGCCGCACCTTGGAGCACACATCGGGGCGCTCCCGGGTTCGCACCGGCGTTGCGCACCGTGGTGGGCACCTCGGAGCACACCAAGGTGGGCAGCGAGGTGCGCACCTTTGATGCGATGCCTTCACTAATTTCCATAAAAGGCAAAAAAAAAACGAGATTTTAAAATTTCCGTTTTGAAAGATAGTGAGAAAAAGGGAATGCTGGTGCCATCTTGAGCCCGCCCTGGTGCGCAGCCCAGCCAAGGTTTGCGCACCAAGGTGCCCACCCTGGCGAAGGTGCGCGCCCGGGCAATTAACCCAACTTCCAACTTCGCGCGCGCCAGGGTGGGAGCGCACCCAACAACCGGGCCTGGGAAGAGCCAATGCGAGAAACCCCACCAAACTCTCTGACAAAAAAAGAGGGGGCGCTCCAGTAACCCCGCTTCGGAGCGCACCCTGGGCAAACCCAGCCAAGGTGCCCACCCCGGCCAAGGTGCAGGCGAGGTGCGCACCCGGGGCAAACCGGGCTCCGACAACGTGCACGCCGCACCTTGGAGCACACTTCGTAGCGCTCCCGGGTGCGCACCTCAGAGCACACCAAGGTGGGCAGCGAGGTGCGCACCTTTGATGCGCTGCCTTCACTAATTTCCAGAAAAGGCAAAAAAAAAAGGAGATTTTAAAATTTCCGTTTTGAAAGATAGTGAAAAAAACGGAACGCGCGTGCCATCTTGAGCCCGCCCTGGTGCGCAGCCCAGGTAAGGTGCCACCCTGGCAAAGGTGCGCACCCGGGCAATTAACCCTACTTCCGACTTCGTGCGCGCCAGGGTGGCAACCGGGCCTCGGAAGAGCCAATGCGAGAAACCCCACCAAACGCTCCGACAAAAAAAGAGGCGGCGCTCCAATAACCCCGCTTCGGAGCGCAGCCGGGGCAAACCAAGCCAAGGTGCCCACCCCGACGAAGGTGCACGCGAGGTGCGCACCCGGGGCAAACCGGGCTCCGACAACGTGCACGCAACACCTTGGAGCACACTTCGAAGCACTCCCGGGTGCCCACCGGCGTTGCGCACCGTGGTGGGCAGCGAGGTGCGCACCTTTGATGCGCTGCCTTCACTAATTTCCAGAAAAAGGCAAAAAAAAATGAGATTTTAAAATTTCCGTTTTGAAAGATAGTGAAAAAAAAGGAACGCGGGTGCCATCTTGAGCCCGCCCTGGTGCGCAGCCCAGGCAAGGCATGCGCACCAAGGTGCCCACCCGAGGTGCACACCCGGGGCAAACCGGGCTCCGACTTCGTGCAGGCCGCACCTTGGAGCACACTTCGGAGCGCTCCTTGGTGCGCACCATGGTGCCCACCAGGGCGCACCCGGGGCAAACCGGGCTCCGACTTTGTGCACGCCGCACCTTGGAGCACACATCGGAGCGCTCCCAGGTTCGCACCAGCGTTGCGCACCTTTGATGCGCTGCCTTCACTAATTTCCAGAAAAGGCAAAAAAAAACGATATTTTAAAATTTCCGTTCTGAAAGATAGTGAAAAAAACGGAACGCGGGTGCCATCTTGAGCCCTTCCTGGTGCGCAGCCCAGGCAAGTTGTGCGCACCAAGGTGCCCACCCTGGCGGAGGTGCGCGCCCGGGGCAAACCGGGCTCCGACTTCGTGCACTGCATGGTGCCCACCAAGGCGCGCAACCCAGCCAAGGTGCCCACCGCAGCGAAGGTGCACGCGAGGTGCGCACCCGAGGTGCACACCCGGGGCAAACCGGGCTCCGACTTCGTGCACGCCGCACCTTGGAGCACACTTCAGAGCGCTCCTTGGTACGCACCAGGGCGCGCAACCCAGCCAAGGTGCTCACCCCGGCGAAGGTGCACGCGAGGTGCGCACCCGGGGCAAACCGGGCTCGGACTTCGTGCACGCCGCACCTTGGAGCACACATCGGAGCGCTCCCGGGTTCGCACCAGCATTGCGCACCTTTGATGCGCTGCCTTCACTAATTTCCAGAAAAGGCAAAAAAAAGAAAAAAATGAGATTTTAAAATTTCCGTTTTGAAAGATAGTGAAAAAAACGGAACGCGGGTGCCATCTTGAGCCCGCCCTGGTGTGCAGCCCAGGCAAGTTGTGCGCACCAAGGCACCCACCCTGGCCAAGGTGGGTCACGGGGTGGGTCCTAGGGTGGGTAACGGGGTGGGTACTAAGGTGCGTGCCAAGGTGGGTCATAGGGTGGGTGCCAAGGTGGGCACCAGGGTGGGTGTGCACCAACCCTAGCCAGGGTAGGTCACGGGGTGGTTGTCGGGGTGGGCGTCAAGGAGCCAAGATGGGTGGCAAGTAGCCAAGTTGCGTGCCAAGGTGGGTGTCGGGGTGGGTGCCAAGGATCCAAGGTGGGTGCCAAGGAACCAAGGTGGGTGTCTGGGTGGGTGCCGAGGTGGGAGCCAGGGTGGGTCCCAAGGTGAGTGCAAAGGTGGGTGCCAGGGTCAAGGTGAGTGCCAATGTGGGTTCCAAGGTGCCAGGGTCAGGGTGAGTGCCAATGTGGGTTCAAAGGTGCTAAGTTGGGTGCGAGGTTGGGTGCGAGGGTGGGTGGGTGCCAAGGTGTGCTAGGTGGAAGCCCGGGTGGGTCGGCATCCCATGGGTGTCGAGTTGGGTGCCTGATGGGTGCTTCTTGTCAAGTTTTAGTCGCCGGGACTCATTTCGAGCCTTAGAGGTCGTTTCTTGTCCGGTTGCCCTGTCTTCGACCTGGGAACCCAATTTTGGTCCTCGGGTCCCATTTTTTTTTGTCTCGCATCCCACTTTTGGCCTGTGGCCTTTTCGGGGTCGATTCTCGTTTTGGGCATCAGAGCATGTTTCTTCTCCTAAAACCCAATATTTGTTTATTAAGTCTCGGAACACATTTTTGTTCTCGTGGACCCATCATGGGTCTTGGAACGCATTTGTGGTCCTTGGGTCCCATTTTGCATCCCGAAACTTGTGTTTTGGTGCTTGATCCCTATTTTGGGTGCCCACCTTGCACCAAGTGCGCACCCGGGGCAAACCGAGCGCCTTGGTGCACCGGGGCAAGATCGAGCGTGCACCCGAGGCGCCCCGAACATGCACCAAGGTGCACTCGGCCCACATGTGAGCGCAGGTCGTTGCGCCCGAGGTGGTGTGTGGGCACCGCGTTGCAGACGGGACACTGCACGCACACGACGCCCCCTCCAGGTGCACGCACGTAGGCCGGGCCGGGTGCACACCCGACGCCCTAGCAAGGTGCGCGCACCCGGGCAGGGCTCACACTTGGCGAACGGGGCGCACTTCGCGAGGGAGGGTGTGCACCTCGACGGGGGTGGGTGGCCGGGGTGGATTCGCACGTGGGTCGCGGTTTGCTAAGTACACACTGCGACAAGCTCATAACGGGTGCGATCATACCAGCGTTAGTGCACCGGATCCCATCAGAACTCCGCAGTTAAGCGCGCTTGGGCCGGAGTAGTACTGGGATGGGTGACCTCCCGGGAAGTCCCGGTGTTGCACCCTTTTTTAGTTTTTCGCCGGGCGTCGCAATGCTATTTGAATAAACCTTTTGCCCGTTTGCGTTCTCGTCGGGGCCGGGCCGGGCCGGGGTGCGCTGCCCGCACTACCGCGCGCGCGGGGGCGACACCGAGCGCGCACCCGAGGCGCCCCGAGCACACAGGCCACGGTGCAACCCGGGCGTTGTGCGCGCACCCCGGTGCGCCCGAGGTGCTGCGCGCGCACCCAGGTGAAATCGGTGTGCACCTCGGCCAGTGCGCGCTCGGTCGAGTCGCGCACGTTGGCCAAGGTGCACGGTGATGTTTCTTACTCTAAGGTTCCGCACCAGACGCCCGGGACAGGTGAGCGAAGCTGGGCGGGGCCGGGTGCGCGGCCGGGGCAGGTGCACGCAGCTGGAGAGAGCTTTGGAGCACACTTCGGAGCGCACCAATGATGCGCTCCATTCAAAAGTTTCCTGAAAAGGCAAAAAAAGTTGAGATTATAGAATTTCCCACTTGAGAGATTGTAAAAAAAAAAAATTTAAAATGAAGGAAACGCGGGTGCCAAGGTGTGCGCAGCCCAGCCAAGGTGTGCGCACCAAGGCGCCCACCCTGGCGAAGGTGCACGCAAGGTGCGCACCCGAGGCAAACCGGACAATTAACCCAACTTTCGACTTCGCGCGCACCTTGGAGCGCACTTCGGAGCGCTCCTTGGTGCGCACCAATCTTGGGCACCTCGGAGTGCACCATGGCGCCCACCAAGGTGCGCACCCGGGGCAAACCGAGCTCCGACTTCGTGCGCACCTTGGAGCGCACGAAAGGTGCGCACCATGGCGCCCACCAAGGTGCGCAGCCCAGCCAAGGCGTGCGCATCAAGGTGCGCACCCTGGCGAAGGTGCGCACCCGGGGCAAACCGAGCTCCGACTTCGTGCGCACCTTGGAGCGCACAAAAGGTGCGCAACCCAGCCAAGGTGTGCGCACCCCGGTCAAACCGAGCTCCGAATCGTGCGCACCAGAGGTGCACGCCATCGTGCGCACCTTGGAGCACACTTCGGAGCCCTCCTTGGTGCGCGCCGATGTTGCGCACCTCGGAGCGCACCCGGGGAAAACAATGCAATTAACCCGACTTTCGACTTCGTGGGCACCTCGGAGCGCTCTCGGGTTCGCACCTCGGAGCACACCGAGGTGCCCACCCTGGCGAAGGTGCACGCGAGGTGCGCACCCGGGGCAAACCGGGCTCCGACTTCGTGCACGCCGCACCTTGGAGCACACTTCGGAGCGCTCCTTGGTGCGCACCAGGGCGCGCAACCCAGCCGAGGTGCCCACCCCGGCGAAGGTGCACGCGAGGTGCGCACCCGGGGCAAACCGGGCTCCGACTTCGTGCACGCCATGGTGCCCACCGCGGCGAAGGTGCACGCGAGGTGCGCACCCGGGGCAAACCGGGCTCCGACTTCGTGCACGCCGCACCTTGGAGCACACTTCGGAGCGCTCCTTGGTGCGCACCATGGTGCCCACCAGGGCGCGCAACCCCGCCGAAGGTGCACGCGAGGTGCGCACCCGGGGCAAACCGGGCTCCGACTTCGTGCACGCCGCACCTTGGAGCACACTTCGGAGCGCTCCTTGGTGCGCACCATGGTGCCCACCAGGGCGCGCAACCCCGCCGAAGGTGCACGCGAGGTGCGCACCCGGGGCAAACCGGGCTCCGACTTCGTGCACGCCATGGTGCGCACCGCGGCGAAGGTGCGCACCCGGGGCAAACCGGGCTCCGACTTCGTGCACGCCGCACCTTGGAGCACACTTCGGAGCGCTCCTTGGTGCGCACCAGGGCGCGCAACCCAGCCGAGGTGCCCACCCCGGCGAAGGTGCACGCGAGGTGCGTACCCGGGGCAAACCGGGCTCCGACTTCGTGCACGCCGCACCTTGGAGCACACTTCGGAGCGCTCCTTGGTGCGCACCATGGTGCCCACCAGGCCGCGCAACCCAGCCAAGGTGTGCGCACCAAGGTGCACGCGAGGTGCGCACCCGGGGCAAACCGGGGTCCGACTTCGTGCACGCCGCACCTTGGAGCACACATCGGGGCGCTCCCGGGTTCGCACCGGCGTTGCGCACCGTGGTGGGCACCTCGGAGCACACCAAGGTGGGCAGCGAGGTGCGCACCTTTGATGCGATGCCTTCACTAATTTCCATAAAAGGCAAAAAAAAAACGAGATTTTAAAATTTCCGTTTTGAAAGATAGTGAGAAAAAGGGAATGCTGGTGCCATCTTGAGCCCGCCCTGGTGCGCAGCCCAGCCAAGGTGTGCGCACCAAGGTGCCCACCCTGGCGAAGGTGCGCGCCCGGGCAATTAACCCAACTTCCAACTTCGCGCGCGCCAGGGTGGGAGCGCACCCAACAACCGGGCCTGGGAAGAGCCAATGCGAGAAACCCCACCAAACGCTCTGACAAAAAAAGAGGGGGCGCTCCAGTAACCCCGCTTCGGAGCGCACCCTGGGCAAACCCAGCCAAGGTGCCCACCCCGGCCAAGGTGCAGGCGAGGTGCGCACCCGGGGCAAACCGGGCTCCGACAACGTGCACGC
>NW_026729035.1:195000-220000 GCF_030272615.1 Cryptomeria japonica | reverse complement strand
GTCTCGGTTCACAGGAGCCTGGGAAGAACATCCCGTACGGAACCCTTTACCCGAAAACATCCGAACCGCACATGCTCGCGACAGTCCTGCCGTTAGAGAATGCACCGTGCACGCGACCGAGTAAGGCCACTCAGAGACATCCATTTCCCAGGTATATGCCCCCTACGCACTTTTGGTGGCGCAACTCGCACGAACAGTCCCACCTCGACCCCGTAAACAAGCTTTTTTGCCTCGAAGAGTTCGTCGGAGACGAAGAAGCAACCTTCAGTGCAAACGTAGCACTCTTTTGTGCAACCGCCCAAACAACGCCCCCTCTACCCTCTGTCGAAACACTCGGCATTGCTGCTCCCTAAGGTGAGCTTCTCCTCATAGGCAATTCCGCTCTTATCCGGTCACGTTTGTGTGCCCGAATTTCGCAAGGCAACCTCCATGGGACATGGAAAAGACTCGAGAAGAGAGCTCGCTCACGGGAGAGAGAAGCCAAGGAGACCACGAGAGTGCTGAGAGTGGGACAGCGCTGAATAGGCGGGAGAAGCCTGCGCGTATAAACGGAGATATATATCCAATTGCAACGAAGGAACGTGCCAAAGATCGAGAACAATGGCAGAAATGCTAGTAACGTGCACTTCGGGACCAACGCATCACCGGAAGACAACCGCCAAACATCGAAAGAGTCGCGATGCTCCGCAACCTACGTGCAAAGCGGTCGCACACCGGGTAAGGGAGTGAGAGCCCCAAACATAGCTGGGCGAGGCGCTCACTCCGCTCTTTAATATCTCGTTAATACCGCCAAGGAAATGGCACAAGCACACACACACAAGCATCCTCGGAAGAGGACAGTTCGAGTGACAGGTCAAATCCAAGAGTTCCGAAGACTACCTCCAGGAACAATCGGGAACAAGACCGATTACAAGTCGTCGAGTCTGTTACTGGGCGAACACGAGATGCGCACAGGAAATCGATCAGCCCTCACAATGGCCCAAGGCCAGAGATCGGACTGCTACGATTTACCCCAACAATCATCGTGCCACTCTTCGCAGAGAGGTGATAGACGCCAACGAGCCCGCGCATAGCAATCGAGGTGTAAAAAGGGCGTTGAAGGCAGGAAGCCTGGACGAAAGAGGCTACGAGGTCACCTCGAAGCGGTCTAAGAATCGGGCGCACTTGGGGCGACTACCAGTGCCAACCCCTTATCCCGCGGTGCGTCCGACACACAGAAATTTCCAAGGCGGCCAAGGAGCCTCCCCGCATAGCAATCGGGGTGTGAGGTTACGGATGCAGCATTGATAGCAATCGAGGTGTGAGGCGAAGGATGCAGAAGTGAGAGCCGAGGGATGTAGCAGAGATAGCAATCGGGGTGTGTGATGCAGAAGAGATAGCAATCGAGGTGTGCGGTGGGAAGGGCCCAGCAGCCAGAATGCATGAAGCGACGGATGAAGCAGTGATGACAACCGGGCTGTGAGGAGAGGAGGGATGCAGCCAAGAAAGCAATCAGGGCTCGAGGCAAGGGATGCATCAAGGATAGCAATCATGTTGTGAGGCGAGATTCCAAAGGCTAAACGTGAGAGGCTGCAGGGTCGACTCAGAGAGGTCTATGCATGTGAGAGGCTGAAAGCAAGGTCGACTCGGAGCGGTCTATGCATCGGGCGCGCTTGGGGCGACTACCAGTGCCAACCCCTTATCCCGCGACGCGTCCGACAAAGAGAACGTTCCAAGGCGGCAGAGGAGGTTACCAGCCGAAGGATGCAGTAGCAATAACAGGTATAGTTCCGCGGCGGCCGAGAAGACTCACCGCATAGGAATCGGGATGCGAGGCGAGGGATGCGGCGGGAAGGCCCCGACGGCTAAACGAAAGAGGCTGCAGGGCCGCCTCGGAATGGTCCAAGCATCGGATGCGATTGGGATGACTACCAGTGCCAACCCCTTATCCCGCGATGCGTCCGATACACAGATAGTTCCAAGGCGGCCGAGGAGCCTCACCGCATATCAATCGGGGTGCGAGGCGAGGGATGGGGCGGGAAGGCCCCAACGGCTAGACGGAAGAGGCTTCAGGGCCACCTCGGAATGGTCCAAGCATCGGACGCGCTTGGGGCGACTGCCAGTGCCAACCCCTTATCCCGCGATGCGTCCGATACACAGATGGTTCCAAGGCGGCCGAGGAGCCTCACCGCATAGCAATCGGGGGTGCGAGGCGAGGGATGGGGCGGGAAGGCCCCAACGGCTAGACGGAAGAGGCTTCAGGGCCGCCTAGGAATGGTCCAAGCATCGGACACGCTTGGGGCGACTACCAGTGACAGCCCCCTATCCCGCGATGCGTCCGATACGAAGATGGTTCCAAGGCGGCCGAGGAGCCTCACCGCATAGCAATCGGGGTGCGAGGTGGGGGATGCGGCGAGATGGCCCCAACGGCTAGACGGAAGAGGCCACAGGGCCGCGTCGGAATAGTCCAAGCATCGGACGCGCTTGGGGCGACTACCAGTGACAACCCCTTATCCCGCGATGCGTCCGATACGAAGATAGTTCCAAGGCGGCCGAGGAGCCTCACCGCATAGCAATCGGGGTGCGAGGTGGGGGATGCGGCGAGATGGCCCCAACGGCTAGACGGAAGAGGCTGCAGGGCCGCCTCGGAATAGTCCAAGCATCGGACGCGCTTGGGGCCACTACCAGTGACAACCCCTTATCCCGCGATGCGTCCGATACGAAGATAGTTCCAAGGCGGCCGAAGAGCCTCACCGCATAGCAATCGGGGTGCGAGGTGGGGGATGCGGCGAGATGGCCCCAACGGCTAGACGGAAGAGGCCACAGGGCCGCCTCGGAATAGTCCAAGCATCGGACGCGCTTGGGGCGACTACCAGTGACAACCCCTTATCCCGCGATGCGTCCGATACGAAGATAGTTCCCAGGCGGCCGAGGAGCCTCACCGCATAGCAATCGGGGTGCGAGGCGAGGGATGCGGCGAGATGGCCCCAAAGGCTAGACGGAAGAGGCTGCAGGGCTGCCTCGGAATAGTCCAAGCATCGGACGCGCTTGGGGCGACTACCACTGCCAACCCCTTATCCCGCGATGCGTCCGATACACAGATAGTTCCGAGGCGGCCGAGGAGGTGGGGGATGCAGCGAGATGGCCCCAACGGCTAGACGGAAGAGGCTGCAGGGCCGCCTCGGAATAGTCCAAGCATCGGACGCGCTTGGGGCGACTACCAGTGACAACCCCTTATCCCGCGATGCGTCCGATACACAGATAGTTCCGAGGCGGCCAAGGAGCCTCACCGCATAGCAATCGTGGTGCGAGGTGGGGGATGCGGCGAGATGGCCCCAACGGCTAGACGGAAGAGGCTGCAGGGCCGCCTCGGAATGGTCCAAGCATCGGATGCGCTTGGGGCGACTACCACTGCCAACCCCTTATCCCGCGATGCGTCCGATACACAGATAGTTCCAAGGCGGCCGAGGAGCCTCACAGCATAGCAATCAGGGTGCGAGGCGAGGGATGCGGCGAGAAAGCCCCAACGGCTAGAGGGAAGAGGCTTCAGGTCCGCCTCGGAATGGTCCAAGCATCGGACGCGCTTGGGGCGACTACCAGTGACAACCCCTTATCCCGCGACGCGTCCGATACACAGATAGTTCCAAGGCGGCCGAGGAGCCTCACCGCATAGCAATCGGGGTGCGAGGCGAGGGATGCGGCGAGAAGGACCCAACGGCTACACGGAAGAGGCTTCGGGGCCGCCTCGGAATGGTCCAAGCATCGGACGCGCTTGGGGCGACTACCAGTGACAACCCCTTATCCCACGACGCGTCCGATACACAGATAGTTCCAAGGCGGCCGAGGAGCCTCACCGCATAGCAATCGGGGTGCGAGGCGAGGGATGCGGCGAGAACGACCCAACGGCTACACGGAAGAGGCTTCGGGGCCGCCTCGGAATGGTCCAAGCATCGGACGCGCTTGGGGCGACTACCAGTGACAACCCCTTATCCCGCGACGCGTCCGATACACAGATAGTTCCAAGGCGGCCGAGGAGCCTCACCGCATAGCAATCGGGGTGCGAGGCGAGGGATGCGGCGAGAAGGACCCAACGGCTAGACGGAAGAGGCTTCGGGTCCGCCTCGGAATGGTCCAAGCATCGGACGCGCTTGGGGCGACTACCAGTGACAACCCCTTATCCCGCGACGCGTCCGATACACAGATAGTTCCAAGGCGGCCGAGGAGCCTCACCGCATAGCAATCGGGGTGCGAGGCGAGGGATGCGGCGAGAAGGACCCAACGGCTAGACGGAAGAGGCTTCGGGTCCGCCTCGGAATGGTCCAAGCATCGGACGCGCTTGGGGCGACTACCAGTGACAACCCCTTATCCCGCGACGCGTCCGATACACAGATAGTTCCAAGGCGGCCGAGGAGCCTCACCGCATAGCAATCGGGGTGCGAGGCGAGGGATGCGGCGAGAAGGACCCAACGGCTAGACGGAAGAGGCTTCGGGTCCGCCTCGGAATGGTCCAAGCATCGGACGCGCTTGGGGCGACTACCAGTGACAACCCCTTATCCCGCGACGCGTCCGATACACAGATAGTTCCGAGGCGGCCGAGGAGCCTCACCGCATAGCAATCGGGGTGCGAGGCGAAGGATGCGGCGAGAAGGACCCAACGGCTAGACGGAAGAGGCTTCGGGTCCGCCTCGGAATGGTCCAAGCATCGGACGCGCTTGGGGCGACTACCAGTGACAACCCCTTATCCCGCGACGCGTCCGATACACAGATAGTTCCAAGGCGGCCGAGGAGCCTCACCGCATAGCAATCGGGGTGCGAGGCGAGGGATGCGGCGAGAAGGACCCAACGGCTAGACGGAAGAGGCTTCAGGGCCGCCTCGGAATGGTCCAAGCATCGAACGCGCTTGGGGCGACTACCAGTGACAACCCCTTATCCCGCGACGCGTCCGATACACAGATAGTTCCGAGGCGGCCGAGGAGCCTCACCGCATAGCAATCGGGGTGCGAGGCGAGGGATGCGGCGAGAAGGACCCAACGGCTAGACGGAAGAGGCTTCAGGGCCGCCTCGGAATGGTCCAAGCATCGGACGCGCTTGGGGCGACTACCAGTGACAACCCCTTATCCCGCGACGCGTCCGATACACAGATAGTTCCGAGGCGGCCGAGGAGCCTCACCGCATAGCAATCGGGGTGCGAGGCGAGGGATGCGGCGAGAAGGACCCAACGGCTAGACGGAAGAGGCTTCAGGGCCGCCTCGGAATGGTCCAAGCATCGGACGCGCTTGGGGCGACTACCAATGACAACCCCTTATCCCGCGACGCGTCCGATACACAGATAGTTCCGAGGCGGCCGAGGAGCCTCACCGCATAGCAATCGGGGTGCGAGGCGAGGGATGCGGCGAGAAGGACCCAACGGCTAGACGGAAGAGGCTTCAGGGCCGCCTCGGAATGGTCCAAGCATCGGACGCGCTTGGGGCGACTACCAGTGACAACCCCTTATCCCGCGACGCGTCCGATACACAGATAGTTCCGAGGCGGCCGAGGAGCCTCACCGCATAGCAATCGGGGTGCGAGGCGAGGGATGCGGCGAGAAGGACCCAACGGCTAGACGGAAGAGGCTTCAGGGCCGCCTCGGAATGGTCCAAGCATCGGACGCGCTTGGGGCGACTACCGTTGCCAACCCCTTATCCCGCGATGCGTCTGATACACAGATAGTTCCGAGGCGGCCGAGGAGCCTCACCGCATAGCAATCGGGTTGCGAGGCAGATTATTGGGAAGGGAACCCCCTGGGATGCGGCTCAAGCAGTGCCCAAAGGGACTGGAATGCGGAATCACATCGAGAGACCCAAATGCTATACGAGGGCTCAAATCGAATTATCGATTTGGCCACGACATGGACGCATCGGAACGACTACCTTTGCCGAACCACTCGCAATTGCATCCATACCGAAACCAATAGACATTTCCGTTAGAGCCCTCGCATAGCATTCGGGAATCTCGCATGCCCCTCTAAATCGACCAATGCTGGCGCTCAATGAAAATACGAGCGCTACCACCGTTCGAGCGCCAGCATTGGTCGAGTTAGAGGGGCACGGGGGAGAATGCTCCAGTCAACACCTCCCCTATATAAGTTATTTGTCCGATTCTCGCACAACCGTAGTCTGCCTCGTCGAATCAAACAACGGTCCCAGATTCCGACTTCCGTTCCGTAGAGACCCAAAAGCTAGATGGAGGCTCGCAAGAAAGAGAGTCGGCGCATAGCAATCGGGTTTCTCGAACGTTTAGGGACCGAGCTCACTTGCGGATAGGGCAAAATCCGCCAAGCAACCCAAAAGCTAGACGGGGGCTCGAATCGAATCGCCTAGGCGGCCACAACAACGACGTGTTGGATCGACTACCAGTGCCAAACCATTCAGCAAGACTAGTCTGTGTCGAGGCCGGATAGAGATTCTCAGAGAGCGCCCGCATAGCATTTAGGAGACCTGCCGCGTCCCTCACACTCGACAAATGGTGGTGCACGTTTATAAATCCGAGCGATCCCAACCCTTTCAAGCACCAACATCGGTCGAGATAGAGGGGCACGGAGGGGGCTGCGTGAGACAACACAGTCCCCTATATAAGTTATTTGTCCGATTCTCACACATCCGAAGAATGGTCATCAAATCGGACAACAGCCCAAACTTCCGACTTCCGTCCCAGAAAGCCCAAGAGCTATCTAAAACGTTCATGGCCGGAACTCGATCGCGGCTATACCAGTCCGCCAAGCAACCCAAAAGCTAGACTGGAGCTCTAGTCGAATCACCTCTGTGGCCATTGCAAGGACGTGTTGGAGCGACTACCATTGCCGAACCATTCCGCAGGTCGAGTCCATACCAAGGCCGCATAGAGATTCACGATGAGCTCCTGCATAGCAATCAGGAGACTTGCCGTGTCCATCACAATCGATAAATCCTGGTGCAAGATTTTTGCATCCGAGCGCTCCAACCAGTCGAGCACCAGCATCAATCGACATAAACGGGCACGGGGGGAGGATGCTCGAGAACACTACCTCCCCTATATAAGTTATTTGTCCGATTCTCAAGCAGCCGAAGTCTGGTCATCGAATCGGGTCAAAGACCACAACTTCCGACTTTACCCACAATGCAAGTCATCGAATCGAACATCGGCCCCCGAGTCGGACTCCATGCGTATGTCAGGTCATCGGACCCAAATTCCGCCTTCCTGCGCATGGCGGGCCATCAATATCAACTCGGTCATCGGACCCAAACTCCGCCTTTTTGCGTATGGCACGCCTTCAAATCGGTCATCGGACCCAAATTCCGCCTTCCTGTGCATGGCGGGCCATCAACATCAACTCGGTCATCGGACCCAAATTCCGCCTTTCTGCGCATGGCACGCCATCAACTCGGTCATCGGACCCAAATTCCGCCTTCCTGCGCATGGCAGGTCATCGGACACAAATTCAGACCTCGCCAATATGCCTACGTATCGAATCGGTCATCGGACCCAACTTCCGACTTCATCCATACTGTAGGGTCTTTGAGGTTGGCGCGGTGCGCTCAACCCAGGGAGTCGACCCATCGAAGCATACACCTCCCCTATATAAGCTATTTGTCCGATTCCCACACCTGTGTAGTTTGCACCTCTGACCAGGACATCGACCCCAACTTCCGAACTCGACTGCAACGACGGCACCAGCGCCTTGGTGCGCACCTTGCGACGCACAGTCCCAACATTCGCCTTCCTGCACATGGCAGGTCATCGGACCCAAATTCCGACCTCGCGAGTATGCCTACATATCGAATCGGTCATCGGACCCAACTTCCGACTTCATCCATACCGTAGGGTCTTTGAGGTTGGCGCGGTGCGCTCAACCCGGGGAGTCGACCCAACGAAGCATACACCTCCCCTATATAAGCTATTTGTCCGATTCCCACACCTGTGTAGTTTGCACCTCCGATCAAGACATCGACCCCAACTTCCGAACTCGCCTCCAACGACCGAACCAGCGCCTTGGTGCGCACCTTGCAACGCACAGTGCCAACATTCGCCTTCCTGCACGTGGCAGGTCATCGGACCCAAATTCCGACCTCGCGAGTATGCCTACATATCGAATCGGTCATCGGACCCAACTTCCGACTTCATCCATACCGTAGGGTCTTTGAGGTTGGCGCGGTGCGCTCAACCCGGGGAGTCGACCCAACGAAGCATACACCTCCCCTATATAAGCTATTTGTCCGATTCCCACACCTGTGTAGCTTGCACCTCCGATCAGGACATCGACCCCAACTTCCGAACTCGACTAAAAAGACCGCACCAGCGCCTTGGTGTGCACCTTGCAACGCACAGTGTCAACATTCGCCTTCCTGCACATGGCAGGTCATCGGACCCAAATTCCGACCTCATGAGCATACCTACTAATCGAATCGGTCATCGGACCCAACTTCCGACTTCATCCATACCGTAGGGTCTTTGAGGTTGGCGCGGTGCGCTCAACCTGGGGAGTCGACCCATCGAAGCATACACCTCCCCTATATAAGCTATTTGTCCGATTCCGACACCTGTGTAGTTTGCACCTCCGCTCAGGACATCGACCCCAACTTCCGAACTCGCCTGCAACGACCGAACCAGCGCCTTGGTGCGCACCAAAAGTGCGCACTTTTGGAGGGCACTTTTGTGCGCTCCAAAGGTGCGCACTTTTGGAGGGCACTTTTCTGCGCTCCAAAGGTGCGCACTTTTGGAGGGCACTTTTTGGAGGGCACTTTTCTGCGCTCCAAAGGTGCGCACTTTTGGAGGGCACTTTTTGGAGGGCACTTTTCTGCGCTCCAAAGGTGCGCACTTTTGGAGGGCACTTTTTGGAGGGCACTTTTCTGCGCTCCAAAGGTGCGCACTTTTGGAGGGCACTTTTTGGAGGGCACTTTTCTGCGCTCCAAAGGTGCGCACTTTTGGAGGGCACTTTTTGGAGGGCACTTTTCTGCGCTCCAAAGGTGCGCACTTTTGGAGGGCACTTTTTGGAGGGCACTTTTCTGCGCTCCAAAGGTGCGCACTTTTGGAGGGCACTTTTTGGAGGGCACTTTTCTGCGCTCCAAAGGTGCGCACTTTTGGAGGGCACTTTTTGGAGGGCACTTTTCTGCGCTCCAAAGGTGCGCACTTTTGGAGGGCACTTTTTGGAGGGCACTTTTCTGCGCTCCAAAGGTGCGCACTTTTGGAGGGCACTTTTTGGAGGGCACTTTTCTGCGCTCCAAAGGTGCGCACTTTTGGAGGGCACTTTTTGGAGGGCACTTTTCTGCGCTCCAAAGGTGCGCACTTTTGGAGGGCACTTTTGTGCACTCCAAAGGTGCGCACTTTTGGAGGGCACTTTTCCTGTGCTCCAAAGGTGCACACCTAGGTGAGCACCTTCGACCACACCTTGTAGCACACCAAACTCTGACTTTCGACTTCATCCGCAATGCAGGGTCTTTGAGGTTGGCGCAATGCGCACAACCAGGGGAGTCGACCCATCAAACCCAACACCTCCCCTATATAAGCTATTTGTCTGATTCTCATACATGCGTAGCCTGCAGGAGCAATTAGGACATCGACCCCAACTTTCGGCTTCTAAACGAAAACAAGGTCTTTGAGGTTGGTGTAATGCGAACAACTAGGGGAGTCAACCCATCAAACCCAACACCTCCCCTATATAAGCTATTTGTCTGATTCTCATACATGTGTAGTCTACAGGAGCAATTAGGACATCGACCCCAACTTTTGACTTCTTAACGAAAACAAGGTCTTTGAGGTTGACGTAATGCGCACAACCAGGGGAGTCGACCCATCAAACCCAACACCTCCCCTATATAAGCTATTTGTCCGATTCTCATACATGTGTAGCCTGCAGGAGCCATTAGGACATTGACCCCAACTTTTGACTTCTTAACGAAAACAAGGTCTTTGAGGTTGGCGTAATGCGCACAACCAAGGGAGTTGACCCATCAAACCCAACACCTCCCCTATATAAGCTATTTGTCTGATTCTCATACATGTGTAGCCTGCAACAACGATTAGGACATCCACCCCAACTTCTGAATTCGTCTGCGTTGACCGCACCAAAGGTGCACGCCTTGGTGCTCACCAAAATCCGACTTCCGACTTCTTCTGCTATGCGGGGTCTTTGAGGTTGGCGCAGTGCGCACAACCAGGGGAGTCAACCCACCGAATGCAACACCTCCCCTATATAAGCTATTTGTCTGATTCTCATACATGCGTAGACTGCAGCAATGATTAGGACATCCACCCCAACTTTTGACTTCTTAAACAAGACAGGGTCTTTGAAGTTGGTGCAGTGCACACAACCAGGGGAGTCGACCCATCAAACGCAACACCTCCCCTATATAAAGCTATTTGTCCGATTCTCATACGTGTAGTCTGCAGCAGCGATTAGGACATCGACCCCAACTTCCGAATTCGTTTGCATTGACCGCACCAAAGGTGCACGCCTTGGTGTGCACCCTGGAGTGCACTTTGGTGCTCACCTCGGTGCACACTTTGGTGTGCACCTCGGTGTGCACCAAAGGTGCGCACCTTGGAGCGCACCAAAGGTGTACACTTTGGAGCGCACCACATAGGGTCTTTGAGAGGTTGGCGCAGTGCGCACACCAAGGTGGGTGTTGAGGTGCGTGCCGAGGTGGGTGGGTGCTAGGGTGCGCTCCATGGTGGGTGCCAGGGTGGGTGCGTGCTAGGGTGGATTCCAAAGAGGGTCATAGGGTGGGTGCCAAGGTGGGTTGGTGATATAGTGGGTTCAAAGGTGGGTACTAGGGTGGGTTCCAAGGTGGGTCACAAGTTGGGTGCCAGGATGCGTGGGTGTTAGGTTGGGTGCCAAGGTGGGCTCCTGCGTGGGTGGGTGCTAGGGTGGGTTTCAAGGTGGACGCGAGGGCGGGTGCCAAGGTGGGTAACAAGTTGGGTGTTAGGATGGGTGAGTGCTAGAGTGGGTGCCAAGGTGGGTGGGTGCTAAGGTGGATGCCAAGGTGGTTCACAGGGTGGGTGGGTTCTAGGGTGAGTTCCAAGGTGGGTCACAGGTTCAGTGCTAGGGTGGGTGTCAAGGCGGGTGTCGAGGTGCCTGGGTGCTAGGGTGTGGATGCCAATGTGGGTCATAGGGTGGGTACTAGGGTGGGCTGCAATGTGGGTGCCAAGGTGGGTAACATGCTCGGTGGGTTCTAAATTGGGTGCCAGGGTGGGTGTGCACCCACCTTGCCCGAGGTGGGTGCCAAGGTGCCAGTGTGGGTGGGTGCTAAGGTGGATGCCAAGGTGGGTGAGAAGGTGGGTGATAGGTTGAGTGGTAGGATGGGTGGGTGCCAAGATGGGTCACAGGGTGGGTGCAAGGGTGGGTAGGTGCTAGGGTTGGTGTCAGGGTGGGTGGGTGCTAGGTTGGGTTCCAAGGTGGGTGCGAGGGTGAGTGTCAAGGTGGGTCACAGGTTAGGTGCTAGGATGGGTGAGTGCTAGGGTGCAAAGGTGCCAGGGTGGGTGCTAGGATGGGTCGATGCTAGGGTGAGTGGCAAGGTGGGTCCACAAGTGTCAAGGTGGGTGCCGAGGTGGGTGCCAAGTCGGCGACTGCTATGGTGGATGCCAAGGTGGGTCACGGGGTGGGTGCCAAGTTGCTAGGTTGGGTTCCAAGGTGGGTGCCAACGTGGGTGCTAGGGTGCGTGGGTTAAAGGGTGTGTCACAACGTGGGTGCCAGGATGGGTGCGCACCCACACTGGCCAAGACGGGTGCGGGTGCAAGGTTGGGTTCCAAGCCCGGTCACAGGCTGGGTGCTAGGATGGGTGGGTGCCAAGGTGGGCACCAGGGTGGGTGCACCCACCCTGGCCAAGGTGGGTCACGGGGTGGGTCCTAGGGTGGGTAACGGGGTGGGTACTAAGGTGCGTGCCAAGGTGGGTCATAGGGTGGGTGCCAAGGTGGGCACCAGGGTGGGTGTGCACCAACCCTAGCCAGGGTAGGTCACGGGGTGGTTGTCGGGGTGGGCGTCAAGGAGCCAAGGTGGGTGGCAAGTAGCCAAGTTGCGTGCCAAGGTGGGTGTCGGGGTGGGTGCCAAGGATCCAAGGTGGGTGCCAAGGAACCAAGGTGGGTGTCTGGGTGGGTGCCGAGGTGGGAGCCAGGGTGGGTCCCAAGGTGAGTGCAAAGGTGGGTGCCAGGGTCAAGGTGAGTGCCAATGTGGGTTCCAAGGTGCCAGGGTCAGGGTGAGTGCCAATGTGGGTTCAAAGGTGCTAAGTTGGGTGCGAGGTTGGGTGCGAGGGTGGGTGGGTGCCAAGGTGTGCTAGGTGGAAGCCCGGGTGGGTCGGCATCCCATGGGTGTCGAGTTGGGTGCCTGATGGGTGCTTCTTGTCAAGTTTTAGTCGTCGGGACTCATTTCGAGCCTTAGAGGTCGTTTCTTGTCCGGTTGCCCTGTCTTCGACCTGGGAACCCAATTTTGGTCCTCGGGTCCCATTTTTTTTTGTCTCGCATCCCACTTTTGGCCTGTGGCCTTTTCGGGGTCGATTCTCGTTTTGGGCATCAGAGCATGTTTCTTCTCCTAAAACCCAATATTTGTTTATTAAGTCTCGGAACACATTTTTGTTCTCGTGGACCCATCATGGGTCTTGGAACGCATTTGTGGTCCTTGGGTCCCATTTTGCATCCCGAAACTTGTGTTTTGGTGCTTGATCCCTATTTTGGGTGCCCACCTTGCACCAAGTGCGCACCCGGGGCAAACCGAGCGCCTTGGTGCACCGGGGCAAGATCGAGCGTGCACCCGAGGCGCCCCGAACATGCACCAAGGTGCACTCGGCCCACATGTGAGCGCAGGTCGTTGCGCCCGAGGTGGTGTGTGGGCACCGCGTTGCAGACGGGACACTGCACGCACACGACGCCCCCTCCAGGTGCACGCACGTAGGCCGGGCCGGGTGCACACCCGACGCCCTAGCAAGGTGCGCGCACCCGGGCAGGGCTCACACTTGGCGAACGGGGCGCACTTCGCGAGGGAGGGTGTGCACCTCGACGGGGGTGGGTGGCCGGGGTGGATTCGCACGTGGGTCGCGGTTTGCTAAGTACACACTGCGACAAGCTCATAACGGGTGCGATCATACCAGCGTTAGTGCACCGGATCCCATCAGAACTCCGCAGTTAAGCGCGCTTGGGCCGGAGTAGTACTGGGATGGGTGACCTCCCGGGAAGTCCCGGTGTTGCACCCTTTTTTAGTTTTTCGCCGGGCGTCGCAATGCTATTTGAATAAACCTTTTGCCCGTTTGCGTTCTCGTCGGGGCCGGGCCGGGCCGGGGTGCGCTGCCCGCACTACCGCGCGCGCGGGGGCGACACCGAGCGCGCACCCGAGGCGCCCCGAGCACACAGGCCACGGTGCAACCCGGGCGTTGTGCGCGCACCCCGGTGCGCCCGAGGTGCTGCGCGCGCACCCAGGTGAAATCGGTGTGCACCTCGGCCAGTGCGCGCTCGGTCGAGTCGCGCACGTTGGCCAAGGTGCACGGTGATGTTTCTTACTCTAAGGTTCCGCACCAGACGCCCGGGACAGGTGAGCGAAGCTGGGCGGGGCCGGGTGCGCGGCCGGGGCAGGTGCACGCAGCTGGAGAGAGCTTTGGAGCACACTTCGGAGCGCACCAATGATGCGCTCCATTCAAAAGTTTCCTGAAAAGGCAAAAAAAGTTGAGATTATAGAATTTCCCACTTGAGAGATTGTAAAAAAAAAAAATTTAAAATGAAGGAAACGCGGGTGCCAAGGTGTGCGCAGCCCAGCCAAGGTGTGCGCACCAAGGCGCCCACCCTGGCGAAGGTGCACGCAAGGTGCGCACCCGAGGCAAACCGGACAATTAACCCAACTTTCGACTTCGCGCGCACCTTGGAGCGCACTTCGGAGCGCTCCTTGGTGCGCACCAATCTTGGGCACCTCGGAGTGCACCATGGCGCCCACCAAGGTGCGCACCCGGGGCAAACCGAGCTCCGACTTCGTGCGCACCTTGGAGCGCACGAAAGGTGCGCACCATGGCGCCCACCAAGGTGCGCAGCCCAGCCAAGGCGTGCGCATCAAGGTGCGCACCCTGGCGAAGGTGCGCACCCGGGGCAAACCGAGCTCCGACTTCGTGCGCACCTTGGAGCGCACAAAAGGTGCGCAACCCAGCCAAGGTGTGCGCACCCCGGTCAAACCGAGCTCCGAATCGTGCGCACCAGAGGTGCACGCCATCGTGCGCACCTTGGAGCACACTTCGGAGCCCTCCTTGGTGCGCGCCGATGTTGCGCACCTCGGAGCGCACCCGGGGAAAACAATGCAATTAACCCGACTTTCGACTTCGTGGGCACCTCGGAGCGCTCTCGGGTTCGCACCTCGGAGCACACCGAGGTGCCCACCCTGGCGAAGGTGCACGCGAGGTGCGCACCCGGGGCAAACCGGGCTCCGACTTCGTGCACGCCGCACCTTGGAGCACACTTCGGAGCGCTCCTTGGTGCGCACCAGGGCGCGCAACCCAGCCGAGGTGCCCACCCCGGCGAAGGTGCACGCGAGGTGCGCACCCGGGGCAAACCGGGCTCCGACTTCGTGCACGCCATGGTGCCCACCGCGGCGAAGGTGCACGCGAGGTGCGCACCCGGGGCAAACCGGGCTCCGACTTCGTGCACGCCGCACCTTGGAGCACACTTCGGAGCGCTCCTTGGTGCGCACCATGGTGCCCACCAGGGCGCGCAACCCCGCCGAAGGTGCACGCGAGGTGCGCACCCGGGGCAAACCGGGCTCCGACTTCGTGCACGCCGCACCTTGGAGCACACTTCGGAGCGCTCCTTGGTGCGCACCATGGTGCCCACCAGGGCGCGCAACCCCGCCGAAGGTGCACGCGAGGTGCGCACCCGGGGCAAACCGGGCTCCGACTTCGTGCACGCCATGGTGCGCACCGCGGCGAAGGTGCGCACCCGGGGCAAACCGGGCTCCGACTTCGTGCACGCCGCACCTTGGAGCACACTTCGGAGCGCTCCTTGGTGCGCACCAGGGCGCGCAACCCAGCCGAGGTGCCCACCCCGGCGAAGGTGCACGCGAGGTGCGTACCCGGGGCAAACCGGGCTCCGACTTCGTGCACGCCGCACCTTGGAGCACACTTCGGAGCGCTCCTTGGTGCGCACCATGGTGCCCACCAGGCCGCGCAACCCAGCCAAGGTGTGCGCACCAAGGTGCACGCGAGGTGCGCACCCGGGGCAAACCGGGGTCCGACTTCGTGCACGCCGCACCTTGGAGCACACATCGGGGCGCTCCCGGGTTCGCACCGGCGTTGCGCACCGTGGTGGGCACCTCGGAGCACACCAAGGTGGGCAGCGAGGTGCGCACCTTTGATGCGATGCCTTCACTAATTTCCATAAAAGGCAAAAAAAAAACGAGATTTTAAAATTTCCGTTTTGAAAGATAGTGAGAAAAAGGGAATGCTGGTGCCATCTTGAGCCCGCCCTGGTGCGCAGCCCAGCCAAGGTGTGCGCACCAAGGTGCCCACCCTGGCGAAGGTGCGCGCCCGGGCAATTAACCCAACTTCCAACTTCGCGCGCGCCAGGGTGGGAGCGCACCCAACAACCGGGCCTGGGAAGAGCCAATGCGAGAAACCCCACCAAACGCTCTGACAAAAAAAGAGGGGGCGCTCCAGTAACCCCGCTTCGGAGCGCACCCTGGGCAAACCCAGCCAAGGTGCCCACCCCGGCCAAGGTGCAGGCGAGGTGCGCACCCGGGGCAAACCGGGCTCCGACAACGTGCACGCCGCACCTTGGAGCACACTTCGTAGCGCTCCCGGGTGCGCACCTCAGAGCACACCAAGGTGGGCAGCGAGGTGCGCACCTTTGATGCGCTGCCTTCACTAATTTCCAGAAAAGGCAAAAAAAAAAGGAGATTTTAAAATTTCCGTTTTGAAAGATAGTGAAAAAAACGGAACGCGCGTGCCATCTTGAGCCCGCCCTGGTGCGCAGCCCAGGTAAGGTGCCCACCCTGGCAAAGGTGCGCACCCGGGCAATTAACCCTACTTCCGACTTCGTGCGCGCCAGGGTGGCAACCGGGCCTCGGAAGAGCCAATGCGAGAAACCCCACCAAACGCTCCGACAAAAAAAGAGGCGGGGCTCCAATAACCCCGCTTCGGAGCGCAGCCGGGGCAAACCCAGCCAAGGTGCCCACCCCGACGAAGGTGCACGCGAGGTGCGCACCCGGGGCAAACCGGGCTCCGACAACGTGCACGCAGCACCTTGGAGCACACTTCGAAGCACTCCCGGGTGCCCACCGGCGTTGCGCACCGTGGTGGGCAGCGAGGTGCGCACCTTTGATGCGCTGCCTTCACTAATTTCCAGAAAAAGGCAAAAAAAAATGAGATTTTAAAATTTCCGTTTTGAAAGATAGTGAAAAAAAAGGAACGCGGGTGCCATCTTGAGCCCGCCCTGGTGCGCAGCCCAGGCAAGGCATGCGCACCAAGGTGCCCACCCGAGGTGCACACCCGGGGCAAACCGGGCTCCGACTTCGTGCAGGCCGCACCTTGGAGCACACTTCGGAGCGCTCCTTGGTGCGCACCATGGTGCCCACCAGGGCGCGCAACCCAGCCAAGGTCTGCACACCAAGGTGCCCACCCCGGCGAAGGTGCACGCGAGGTGCGCACCCGGGGCAAACCGGGCTCCGACTTCGTGCACGCCATGGTGCCCACCGCGGCGAAGGTGCACGCGAGGTGCGCACCCGGGGCAAACCGGGCTCCGACTTCGTGCACGCCGCACCTTGGAGCACACTTCGGAGCGCTCCTTGGTGCGCACCATGGTGCCCACCAGGGCGCGCAACCCAGCCAAGGTGTGCGCACCAAGGTGCACGCGAGGTGCGCACCCGGGGCAAACCGGGGTCCGACTTCGTGCACGCCGCACCTTGGAGCACACATCGGAGCGCTCCCAGGTTCGCACCAGCGTTGCGCACCTTTGATGCGCTGCCTTCACTAATTTCCAGAAAAGGCAAAAAAAAACGATATTTTAAAATTTCCGTTCTGAAAGATAGTGAAAAAAACGGAACGCGGGTGCCATCTTGAGCCCTTCCTGGTGCGCAGCCCAGGCAAGTTGTGCGCACCAAGGTGCCCACCCTGGCGGAGGTGCGCGCCCGGGGCAAACCGGGCTCCGACTTCGTGCACTGCATGGTGCCCACCAAGGCGCGCAACCCAGCCAAGGTGCCCACCGCAGCGAAGGTGCACGCGAGGTGCACACCCGGGGCAAACCGGGCTCCGACTTCGTGCACGCCGCACCTTGGAGCACACTTCAGAGCGCTCCTTGGTGCGCACCAGGGCGCGCAACCCAGCCGAGGTGCCCACCCCGGCGAAGGTGCACGCGAGGTGCGCACCCGGGGCAAACCGGGCTCCGACTTCGTGCACGCCATGGTGCCCACCGCGGCGAAGGTGCGCACCCGGGGCAAACCGGGCTCCTACTTCGTGCACGCCGCACCTTGGAGCACACTTCGGAGCGCTCCTTGGTGCGCACCATGGTGCCCACCAGGCCGCGCAACCCAGCCAAGGTGTGCGCACCAAGGTGCACGCGAGGTGCGCACCCGGGGCAAACCGGGGTCCGACTTCGTGCACGCCGCACCTTGGAGCACACATCGGGGCGCTCCCGGGTTCGCACCGGCGTTGCGCACCGTGGTGGGCACCTCGGAGCACACCAAGGTGGGCAGCGAGGTGCGCACCTTTGATGCGATGCCTTCACTAATTTCCATAAAAGGCAAAAAAAAAACGAGATTTTAAAATTTCCGTTTTGAAAGATAGTGAGAAAAAGGGAATGCTGGTGCCATCTTGAGCCCGCCCTGGTGCGCAGCCCAGCCAAGGTTTGCGCACCAAGGTGCCCACCCTGGCGAAGGTGCGCGCCCGGGCAATTAACCCAACTTCCAACTTCGCGCGCGCCAGAGTGGGAGCGCACCCAACAACCGGGCCTGGGAAGAGCCAATGCGAGAAACCCCACCAAACTCTCTGACAAAAAAAGAGGGGGCGCTCCAGTAACCCCGCTTCGGAGCGCACCCTGGGCAAACCCAGCCAAGGTGCCCACCCCGGCCAAGGTGCAGGCGAGGTGCGCACCCGGGGCAAACCGGGCTCCGACAACGTGCACGCCGCACCTTGGAGCACACTTCGTAGCGCTCCCGGGTGCGCACCTCAGAGCACACCAAGGTGGGCAGCGAGGTGCGCACCTTTGATGCGCTGCCTTCACTAATTTCCAGAAAAGGCAAAAAAAAAAGGAGATTTTAAAATTTCCGTTTTGAAAGATAGTGAAAAAAACGGAACGCGCGTGCCATCTTGAGCCCGCCCTGGTGCGCAGCCCAGGTAAGGTGCCACCCTGGCAAAGGTGCGCACCCGGGCAATTAACCCTACTTCCGACTTCGTGCGCGCCAGGGTGGCAACCGGGCCTCGGAAGAGCCAATGCGAGAAACCCCACCAAACGCTCCGACAAAAAAAGAGGCGGCGCTCCAATAACCCCGCTTCGGAGCGCAGCCGGGGCAAACCAAGCCAAGGTGCCCACCCCGACGAAGGTGCACGCGAGGTGCGCACCCGGGGCAAACCGGGCTCCGACAACGTGCACGCAGCACCTTGGAGCACACTTCGAAGCACTCCCGGGTGCCCACCGGCGTTGCGCACCGTGGTGGGCAGCGAGGTGCGCACCTTTGATGCGCTGCCTTCACTAATTTCCAGAAAAAGGCAAAAAAAAATGAGATTTTAAAATTTCCGTTTTGAAAGATAGTGAAAAAAAAGGAACGCGGGTGCCATCTTGAGCCCGCCCTGGTGCGCAGCCCAGGCAAGGCATGCGCACCAAGGTGCCCACCCGAGGTGCACACCCGGGGCAAACCGGGCTCCGACTTCGTGCAGGCCGCACCTTGGAGCACACTTCGGAGCGCTCCTTGGTGCGCACCATGGTGCCCACCAGGGCGCACCCGGGGCAAACCGGGCTCCGACTTCGTGCACGCCGCACCTTGGAGCACACATCGGAGCGCTCCCAGGTTCGCACCAGCGTTGCGCACCTTTGATGCGCTGCCTTCACTAATTTCCAGAAAAGGCAAAAAAAAACGATATTTTAAAATTTCCGTTCTGAAAGATAGTGAAAAAAACGGAACGCGGGTGCCATCTTGAGCCCTTCCTGGTGCGCAGCCCAGGCAAGTTGTGCGCACCAAGGTGCCCACCCTGGCGGAGGTGCGCGCCCGGGGCAAACCGGGCTCCGACTTCGTGCACTGCATGGTGCCCACCAAGGCGCGCAACCCAGCCAAGGTGCCCACCGCAGCGAAGGTGCACGCGAGGTGCGCACCCGAGGTGCACACCCGGGGCAAACCGGGCTCCGACTTCGTGCACGCCGCACCTTGGAGCACACTTCAGAGCGCTCCTTGGTACGCACCAGGGCGCGCAACCCAGCCAAGGTGCTCACCCCGGCGAAGGTGCACGCGAGGTGCGCACCCGGGGCAAACCGGGCTCGGACTTCGTGCACGCCGCACCTTGGAGCACACATCGGAGCGCTCCCGGGTTCGCACCAGCATTGCGCACCTTTGATGCGCTGCCTTCACTAATTTCCAGAAAAGGCAAAAAAAAGAAAAAAATGAGATTTTAAAATTTCCGTTTTGAAAGATAGTGAAAAAAACGGAACGCGGGTGCCATCTTGAGCCCGCCCTGGTGTGCAGCCCAGGCAAGTTGTGCGCACCAAGGCACCCACCCTGGCCAAGGTGGGTCACGGGGTGGGTCCTAGGGTGGGTAACGGGGTGGGTACTAAGGTGCGTGCCAAGGTGGGTCATAGGGTGGGTGCCAAGGTGGGCACCAGGGTGGGTGTGCACCAACCCTAGCCAGGGTAGGTCACGGGGTGGTTGTCGGGGTGGGCGTCAAGGAGCCAAGGTGGGTGGCAAGTAGCCAAGTTGCGTGCCAAGGTGGGTGTCGGGGTGGGTGCCAAGGATCCAAGGTGGGTGCCAAGGAACCAAGGTGGGTGTCTGGGTGGGTGCCGAGGTGGGAGCCAGGGTGGGTCCCAAGGTGAGTGCAAAGGTGGGTGCCAGGGTCAAGGTGAGTGCCAATGTGGGTTCCAAGGTGCCAGGGTCAGGGTGAGTGCCAATGTGGGTTCAAAGGTGCTAAGTTGGGTGCGAGGTTGGGTGCGAGGGTGGGTGGGTGCCAAGGTGTGCTAGGTGGAAGCCCGGGTGGGTCGGCATCCCATGGGTGTCGAGTTGGGTGCCTGATGGGTGCTTCTTGTCAAGTTTTAGTCGTCGGGACTCATTTCGAGCCTTAGAGGTCGTTTCTTGTCCGGTTGCCCTGTCTTCGACCTGGGAACCCAATTTTGGTCCTCGGGTCCCATTTTTTTTTGTCTCGCATCCCACTTTTGGCCTGTGGCCTTTTCGGGGTCGATTCTCGTTTTGGGCATCAGAGCATGTTTCTTCTCCTAAAACCCAATATTTGTTTATTAAGTCTCGGAACACATTTTTGTTCTCGTGGACCCATCATGGGTCTTGGAACGCATTTGTGGTCCTTGGGTCCCATTTTGCATCCCGAAACTTGTGTTTTGGTGCTTGATCCCTATTTTGGGTGCCCACCTTGCACCAAGTGCGCACCCGGGGCAAACCGAGCGCCTTGGTGCACCGGGGCAAGATCGAGCGTGCACCCGAGGCGCCCCGAACATGCACCAAGGTGCACTCGGCCCACATGTGAGCGCAGGTCGTTGCGCCCGAGGTGGTGTGTGGGCACCGCGTTGCAGACGGGACACTGCACGCACACGACGCCCCCTCCAGGTGCACGCACGTAGGCCGGGCCGGGTGCACACCCGACGCCCTAGCAAGGTGCGCGCACCCGGGCAGGGCTCACACTTGGCGAACGGGGCGCACTTCGCGAGGGAGGGTGTGCACCTCGACGGGGGTGGGTGGCCGGGGTGGATTCGCACGTGGGTCGCGGTTTGCTAAGTACACACTGCGACAAGCTCATAACGGGTGCGATCATACCAGCGTTAGTGCACCGGATCCCATCAGAACTCCGCAGTTAAGCGCGCTTGGGCCGGAGTAGTACTGGGATGGGTGACCTCCCGGGAAGTCCCGGTGTTGCACCCTTTTTTAGTTTTTCGCCGGGCGTCGCAATGCTATTTGAATAAACCTTTTGCCCGTTTGCGTTCTCGTCGGGGCCGGGCCGGGCCGGGGTGCGCTGCCCGCACTACCGCGCGCGCGGGGGCGACACCGAGCGCGCACCCGAGGCGCCCCGAGCACACAGGCCACGGTGCAACCCGGGCGTTGTGCGCGCACCCCGGTGCGCCCGAGGTGCTGCGCGCGCACCCAGGTGAAATCGGTGTGCACCTCGGCCAGTGCGCGCTCGGTCGAGTCGCGCACGTTGGCCAAGGTGCACGGTGATGTTTCTTACTCTAAGGTTCCGCACCAGACGCCCGGGACAGGTGAGCGAAGCTGGGCGGGGCCGGGTGCGCGGCCGGGGCAGGTGCACGCAGCTGGAGAGAGCTTTGGAGCACACTTCGGAGCGCACCAATGATGCGCTCCATTCAAAAGTTTCCTGAAAAGGCAAAAAAAGTTGAGATTATAGAATTTCCCACTTGAGAGATTGTAAAAAAAAAAAATTTAAAATGAAGGAAACGCGGGTGCCAAGGTGTGCGCAGCCCAGCCAAGGTGTGCGCACCAAGGCGCCCACCCTGGCGAAGGTGCACGCAAGGTGCGCACCCGAGGCAAACCGGACAATTAACCCAACTTTCGACTTCGCGCGCACCTTGGAGCGCACTTCGGAGCGCTCCTTGGTGCGCACCAATCTTGGGCACCTCGGAGTGCACCATGGCGCCCACCAAGGTGCGCACCCGGGGCAAACCGAGCTCCGACTTCGTGCGCACCTTGGAGCGCACGAAAGGTGCGCACCATGGCGCCCACCAAGGTGCGCAGCCCAGCCAAGGCGTGCGCATCAAGGTGCGCACCCTGGCGAAGGTGCGCACCCGGGGCAAACCGAGCTCCGACTTCGTGCGCACCTTGGAGCGCACAAAAGGTGCGCAACCCAGCCAAGGTGTGCGCACCCCGGTCAAACCGAGCTCCGAATCGTGCGCACCAGAGGTGCACGCCATCGTGCGCACCTTGGAGCACACTTCGGAGCCCTCCTTGGTGCGCGCCGATGTTGCGCACCTCGGAGCGCACCCGGGGAAAACAATGCAATTAACCCGACTTTCGACTTCGTGGGCACCTCGGAGCGCTCTCGGGTTCGCACCTCGGAGCACACCGAGGTGCGCACCTTTGATGCGCTGCCTTCACCAATTTCCAGAAAAGGCAAGAAAACATTGAGAAGGTGTGCGCACCGAGGTGCCCACCCTGGCGAAGGTGCACGCGAGGTGCGCACCCGGGGCAAACCGGGCTCCGACTTCGTGCACGCCGCACCTTGGAGCACACTTCGGAGCGCTCCTTGGTGCGCACCAGGGCGCGCAACCCAGCCGAGGTGCCCACCCCGGCGAAGGTGCACGCGAGGTGCGCACCCGGGGCAAACCGGGCTCCGACTTCGTGCACGCCATGGTGCCCACCGCGGCGAAGGTGCACGCGAGGTGCGCACCCGGGGCAAACCGGGCTCCGACTTCGTGCACGCCGCACCTTGGAGCACACTTCGGAGCGCTCCTTGGTGCGCACCATGGTGCCCACCAGGGCGCGCAACCCCGCCGAAGGTGCACGCGAGGTGCGCACCCGGGGCAAACCGGGCTCCGACTTCGTGCACGCCGCACCTTGGAGCACACTTCGGAGCGCTCCTTGGTGCGCACCATGGTGCCCACCAGGGCGCGCAACCCCGCCGAAGGTGCACGCGAGGTGCGCACCCGGGGCAAACCGGGCTCCGACTTCGTGCACGCCATGGTGCGCACCGCGGCGAAGGTGCGCACCCGGGGCAAACCGGGCTCCGACTTCGTGCACGCCGCACCTTGGAGCACACTTCGGAGCGCTCCTTGGTGCGCACCAGGGCGCGCAACCCAGCCGAGGTGCCCACCCCGGCGAAGGTGCACGCGAGGTGCGTACCCGGGGCAAACCGGGCTCCGACTTCGTGCACGCCGCACCTTGGAGCACACTTCGGAGCGCTCCTTGGTGCGCACCATGGTGCCCACCAGGCCGCGCAACCCAGCCAAGGTGTGCGCACCAAGGTGCACGCGAGGTGCGCACCCGGGGCAAACCGGGGTCCGACTTCGTGCACGCCGCACCTTGGAGCACACATCGGGGCGCTCCCGGGTTCGCACCGGCGTTGCGCACCGTGGTGGGCACCTCGGAGCACACCAAGGTGGGCAGCGAGGTGCGCACCTTTGATGCGATGCCTTCACTAATTTCCATAAAAGGCAAAAAAAAAACGAGATTTTAAAATTTCCGTTTTGAAAGATAGTGAGAAAAAGGGAATGCTGGTGCCATCTTGAGCCCGCCCTGGTGCGCAGCCCAGCCAAGGTGTGCGCACCAAGGTGCCCACCCTGGCGAAGGTGCGCGCCCGGGCAATTAACCCAACTTCCAACTTCGCGCGCGCCAGGGTGGGAGCGCACCCAACAACCGGGCCTGGGAAGAGCCAATGCGAGAAACCCCACCAAACGCTCTGACAAAAAAAGAGGGGGCGCTCCAGTAACCCCGCTTCGGAGCGCACCCTGGGCAAACCCAGCCAAGGTGCCCACCCCGGCCAAGGTGCAGGCGAGGTGCGCACCCGGGGCAAACCGGGCTCCGACAACGTGCACGCCGCACCTTGGAGCACACTTCGTAGCGCTCCCGGGTGCGCACCTCAGAGCACACCAAGGTGGGCAGCGAGGTGCGCACCTTTGATGCGCTGCCTTCACTAATTTCCAGAAAAGGCAAAAAAAAAAGGAGATTTTAAAATTTCCGTTTTGAAAGATAGTGAAAAAAACGGAACGCGCGTGCCATCTTGAGCCCGCCCTGGTGCGCAGCCCAGGTAAGGTGCCCACCCTGGCAAAGGTGCGCACCCGGGCAATTAACCCTACTTCCGACTTCGTGCGCGCCAGGGTGGCAACCGGGCCTCGGAAGAGCCAATGCGAGAAACCCCACCAAACGCTCCGACAAAAAAAGAGGCGGCGCTCCAATAACCCCGCTTCGGAGCGCAGCCGGGGCAAACCCAGCCAAGGTGCCCACCCCGACGAAGGTGCACGCGAGGTGCGCACCCGGGGCAAACCGGGCTCCGACAACGTGCACGCAGCACCTTGGAGCACACTTCGAAGCACTCCCGGGTGCCCACCGGCGTTGCGCACCGTGGTGGGCAGCGAGGTGCGCACCTTTGATGCGCTGCCTTCACTAATTTCCAGAAAAAGGCAAAAAAAAATGAGATTTTAAAATTTCCGTTTTGAAAGATAGTGAAAAAAAAGGAACGCGGGTGCCATCTTGAGCCCGCCCTGGTGCGCAGCCCAGGCAAGGCATGCGCACCAAGGTGCCCACCCGAGGTGCACACCCGGGGCAAACCGGGCTCCGACTTCGTGCAGGCCGCACCTTGGAGCACACTTCGGAGCGCTCCTTGGTGCGCACCATGGTGCCCACCAGGGCGCGCAACCCAGCCAAGGTCTGCACACCAAGGTGCCCACCCCGGCGAAGGTGCACGCGAGGTGCGCACCCGGGGCAAACCGGGCTCCGACTTCGTGCACGCCATGGTGCCCACCGCGGCGAAGGTGCACGCGAGGTGCGCACCCGGGGCAAACCGGGCTCCGACTTCGTGCACGCCGCACCTTGGAGCACACTTCGGAGCGCTCCTTGGTGCGCACCATGGTGCCCACCAGGGCGCGCAACCCAGCCAAGGTGTGCGCACCAAGGTGCACGCGAGGTGCGCACCCGGGGCAAACCGGGGTCCGACTTCGTGCACGCCGCACCTTGGAGCACACATCGGAGCGCTCCCAGGTTCGCACCAGCGTTGCGCACCTTTGATGCGCTGCCTTCACTAATTTCCAGAAAAGGCAAAAAAAAACGAGATTTTAAAATTTCCGTTCTGAAAGATAGTGAAAAAAACGGAACGCGGGTGCCATCTTGAGCCCTTCCTGGTGCGCAGCCCAGGCAAGTTGTGCGCACCAAGGTGCCCACCCTGGCGGAGGTGCG
>NW_026729035.1:162500-185000 GCF_030272615.1 Cryptomeria japonica | reverse complement strand
GGGTGTGTGATGCAGAAGAGATAGCAATCGAGGTGTGCGGTGGGAAGGGCCCAGCAGCCAGAATGCATGAAGCGACGGATGAAGCAGTGATGACAACCGGGCTGTGAGGAGAGGAGGGATGCAGCCAAGAAAGCAATCAGGGCTCGAGGCAAGGGATGCATCAAGGATAGCAATCATGTTGTGAGGCGAGATTCCAAAGGCTAAACGTGAGAGGCTGCAGGGTCGACTCAGAGAGGTCTATGCATGTGAGAGGCTGAAAGCAAGGTCGACTCGGAGCGGTCTATGCATCGGGCGCGCTTGGGGCGACTACCAGTGCCAACCCCTTATCCCGCGACGCGTCCGACAAAGAGAACGTTCCAAGGCGGCAGAGGAGGTTACCAGCCGAAGGATGCAGTAGCAATAACAGGTATAGTTCCGCGGCGGCCGAGAAGACTCACCGCATAGGAATCGGGATGCGAGGCGAGGGATGCGGCGGGAAGGCCCCGACGGCTAAACGGAAGAGGCTGCAGGGCCGCCTCGGAATGGTCCAAGCATCGGATGCGATTGGGACGACTACCAGTGCCAACCCCTTATCCCGCGATGCGTCCGATACACAGATAGTTCCAAGGCGGCCGAGGAGCCTCACCGCATATCAATCGGGGTGCGAGGCGAGGGATGGGGCGGGAAGGCCCCAACGGCTAGACGGAAGAGGCTTCAGGGCCACCTCGGAATGGTCCAAGCATCGGACGCGCTTGGGGCGACTGCCAGTGCCAACCCCTTATCCCGCGATGCGTCCGATACACAGATGGTTCCAAGGCGGCCGAGGAGCCTCACCGCATAGCAATCGGGGGTGCGAGGCGAGGGATGGGGCGGGAAGGCCCCAACGGCTAGACGGAAGAGGCTTCAGGGCCGCCTAGGAATGGTCCAAGCATCGGACACGCTTGGGGCGACTACCAGTGACAGCCCCCTATCCCGCGATGCGTCCGATACGAAGATGGTTCCAAGGCGGCCGAGGAGCCTCACCGCATAGCAATCGGGGTGCGAGGTGGGGGATGCGGCGAGATGGCCCCAACGGCTAGACGGAAGAGGCCACAGGGCCGCGTCGGAATAGTCCAAGCATCGGACGCGCTTGGGGCGACTACCAGTGACAACCCCTTATCCCGCGATGCGTCCGATACGAAGATAGTTCCAAGGCGGCCGAGGAGCCTCACCGCATAGCAATCGGGGTGCGAGGTGGGGGATGCGGCGAGATGGCCCCAACGGCTAGACGGAAGAGGCTGCAGGGCCGCCTCGGAATAGTCCAAGCATCGGACGCGCTTGGGGCCACTACCAGTGACAACCCCTTATCCCGCGATGCGTCCGATACGAAGATAGTTCCAAGGCGGCCGAAGAGCCTCACCGCATAGCAATCGGGGTGCGAGGTGGGGGATGCGGCGAGATGGCCCCAACGGCTAGACGGAAGAGGCCACAGGGCCGCCTCGGAATAGTCCAAGCATCGGACGCGCTTGGGGCGACTACCAGTGACAACCCCTTATCCCGCGATGCGTCCGATACGAAGATAGTTCCCAGGCGGCCGAGGAGCCTCACCGCATAGCAATCGGGGTGCGAGGCGAGGGATGCGGCGAGATGGCCCCAAAGGCTAGACGGAAGAGGCTGCAGGGCTGCCTCGGAATAGTCCAAGCATCGGACGCCCTTGGGGCGACTACCACTGCCAACCCCTTATCCCGCGATGCGTCCGATACACAGATAGTTCCGAGGCGGCCGAGGAGGTGGGGGATGCAGCGAGATGGCCCCAACGGCTAGACGGAAGAGGCTGCAGGGCCGCCTCGGAATAGTCCAAGCATCGGACGCGCTTGGGGCGACTACCAGTGACAACCCCTTATCCCGCGATGCGTCCGATACACAGATAGTTCCGAGGCGGCCAAGGAGCCTCACCGCATAGCAATCGTGGTGCGAGGTGGGGGATGCGGCGAGATGGCCCCAACGGCTAGACGGAAGAGGCTGCAGGGCCGCCTCGGAATGGTCCAAGCATCGGATGCGCTTGGGGCGACTACCACTGCCAACCCCTTATCCCGCGATGCGTCCGATACACAGATAGTTCCAAGGCGGCCGAGGAGCCTCACAGCATAGCAATCAGGGTGCGAGGCGAGGGATGCGGCGAGAAAGCCCCAACGGCTAGAGGGAAGAGGCTTCAGGTCCGCCTCGGAATGGTCCAAGCATCGGACGCGCTTGGGGCGACTACCAGTGACAACCCCTTATCCCGCGACGCGTCCGATACACAGATAGTTCCAAGGCGGCCGAGGAGCCTCACCGCATAGCAATCGGGGTGCGAGGCGAGGGATGCGGCGAGAAGGACCCAACGGCTACACGGAAGAGGCTTCGGGGCCGCCTCGGAATGGTCCAAGCATCGGACGCGCTTGGGGCGACTACCAGTGACAACCCCTTATCCCACGACGCGTCCGATACACAGATAGTTCCAAGGCGGCCGAGGAGCCTCACCGCATAGCAATCGGGGTGCGAGGCGAGGGATGCGGCGAGAACGACCCAACGGCTACACGGAAGAGGCTTCGGGGCCGCCTCGGAATGGTCCAAGCATCGGACGCGCTTGGGGCGACTACCAGTGACAACCCCTTATCCCGCGACGCGTCCGATACACAGATAGTTCCAAGGCGGCCGAGGAGCCTCACCGCATAGCAATCGGGGTGCGAGGCGAGGGATGCGGCGAGAAGGACCCAACGGCTAGACGGAAGAGGCTTCGGGTCCGCCTCGGAATGGTCCAAGCATCGGACGCGCTTGGGGCGACTACCAGTGACAACCCCTTATCCCGCGACGCGTCCGATACACAGATAGTTCCAAGGCGGCCGAGGAGCCTCACCGCATAGCAATCGGGGTGCGAGGCGAGGGATGCGGCGAGAAGGACCCAACGGCTAGACGGAAGAGGCTTCGGGTCCGCCTCGGAATGGTCCAAGCATCGGACGCGCTTGGGGCGACTACCAGTGACAACCCCTTATCCCGCGACGCGTCCGATACACAGATAGTTCCAAGGCGGCCGAGGAGCCTCACCGCATAGCAATCGGGGTGCGAGGCGAGGGATGCGGCGAGAAGGACCCAACGGCTAGACGGAAGAGGCTTCGGGTCCGCCTCGGAATGGTCCAAGCATCGGACGCGCTTGGGGCGACTACCAGTGACAACCCCTTATCCCGCGACGCGTCCGATACACAGATAGTTCCGAGGCGGCCGAGGAGCCTCACCGCATAGCAATCGGGGTGCGAGGCGAAGGATGCGGCGAGAAGGACCCAACGGCTAGACGGAAGAGGCTTCGGGTCCGCCTCGGAATGGTCCAAGCATCGGACGCGCTTGGGGCGACTACCAGTGACAACCCCTTATCCCGCGACGCGTCCGATACACAGATAGTTCCAAGGCGGCCGAGGAGCCTCACCGCATAGCAATCGGGGTGCGAGGCGAGGGATGCGGCGAGAAGGACCCAACGGCTAGACGGAAGAGGCTTCAGGGCCGCCTCGGAATGGTCCAAGCATCGAACGCGCTTGGGGCGACTACCAGTGACAACCCCTTATCCCGCGACGCGTCCGATACACAGATAGTTCCGAGGCGGCCGAGGAGCCTCACCGCATAGCAATCGGGGTGCGAGGCGAGGGATGCGGCGAGAAGGACCCAACGGCTAGACGGAAGAGGCTTCAGGGCCGCCTCGGAATGGTCCAAGCATCGGACGCGCTTGGGGCGACTACCAGTGACAACCCCTTATCCCGCGACGCGTCCGATACACAGATAGTTCCGAGGCGGCCGAGGAGCCTCACCGCATAGCAATCGGGGTGCGAGGCGAGGGATGCGGCGAGAAGGACCCAACGGCTAGACGGAAGAGGCTTCAGGGCCGCCTCGGAATGGTCCAAGCATCGGACGCGCTTGGGGCGACTACCAATGACAACCCCTTATCCCGCGACGCGTCCGATACACAGATAGTTCCGAGGCGGCCGAGGAGCCTCACCGCATAGCAATCGGGGTGCGAGGCGAGGGATGCGGCGAGAAGGACCCAACGGCTAGACGGAAGAGGCTTCAGGGCCGCCTCGGAATGGTCCAAGCATCGGACGCGCTTGGGGCGACTACCAGTGACAACCCCTTATCCCGCGACGCGTCCGATACACAGATAGTTCCGAGGCGGCCGAGGAGCCTCACCGCATAGCAATCGGGGTGCGAGGCGAGGGATGCGGCGAGAAGGACCCAACGGCTAGACGGAAGAGGCTTCAGGGCCGCCTCGGAATGGTCCAAGCATCGGACGCGCTTGGGGCGACTACCGTTGCCAACCCCTTATCCCGCGATGCGTCTGATACACAGATAGTTCCGAGGCGGCCGAGGAGCCTCACCGCATAGCAATCGGGTTGCGAGGCAGATTATTGGGAAGGGAACCCCCTGGGATGCGGCTCAAGCAGTGCCCAAAGGGACTGGAATGCGGAATCACATCGAGAGACCCAAATGCTATACGAGGGCTCAAATCGAATTATCGATTTGGCCACGACATGGACGCATCGGAACGACTACCTTTGCCGAACCACTCGCAATTGCATCCATACCGAAACCAATAGACATTTCCGTTAGAGCCCTCGCATAGCATTCGGGAATCTCGCATGCCCCTCTAAATCGACCAATGCTGGCGCTCAATGAAAATCCGAGCGCTACCACCGTTCGAGCGCCAGCATTGGTCGAGTTAGAGGGGCACGGGGGAGAATGCTCCAGTCAACACCTCCCCTATATAAGTTATTTGTCCGATTCTCGCACAACCGTAGTCTGCCTCGTCGAATCAAACAACGGTCCCAGATTCCGACTTCCGTTCCGTAGAGACCCAAAAGCTAGATGGAGGCTCGCAAGAAAGAGAGTCGGCGCATAGCAATCGGGTTTCTCGAACGTTTAGGGACCGAGCTCACTTGCGGATAGGGCAAAATCCGCCAAGCAACCCAAAAGCTAGACGGGGGCTCGAATCGAATCGCCTAGGCGGCCACAACAACGACGTGTTGGATCGACTACCAGTGCCAAACCATTCAGCAAGACTAGTCTGTGTCGAGGCCGGATAGAGATTCTCAGAGAGCGCCCGCATAGCATTTAGGAGACCTGCCGCGTCCCTCACACTCGACAAATGGTGGTGCACGTTTATAAATCCGAGCGATCCCAACCCTTTCAAGCACCAACATCGGTCGAGATAGAGGGGCACGGAGGGGGCTGCGTGAGACAACACAGTCCCCTATATAAGTTATTTGTCCGATTCTCACACATCCGAAGAATGGTCATCAAATCGGACAACAGCCCAAACTTCCGACTTCCGTCCCAGAAAGCCCAAGAGCTATCTAAAACGTTCATGGCCGGAACTCGATCGCGGCTATACCAGTCCGCCAAGCAACCCAAAAGCTAGACTGGAGCTCTAGTCGAATCACCTCTGTGGCCATTGCAAGGACGTGTTGGAGCGACTACCATTGCCGAACCATTCCGCAGGTCGAGTCCATACCAAGGCCGCATAGAGATTCACGATGAGCTCCTGCATAGCAATCAGGAGACTTGCCGTGTCCATCACAATCGATAAATCCTGGTGCAAGATTTTTGCATCCGAGCGCTCCAACCAGTCGAGCACCAGCATCAATCGACATAAACGGGCACGGGGGGAGGATGCTCGAGAACACTACCTCCCCTATATAAGTTATTTGTCCGATTCTCAAGCAGCCGAAGTCTGGTCATCGAATCGGGTCAAAGACCACAACTTCCGACTTTACCCACAATGCAAGTCATCGAATCGAACATCGGCCCCCGAGTCGGACTCCATGCGTATGTCAGGTCATCGGACCCAAATTCCGCCTTCCTGCGCATGGCGGGCCATCAATATCAACTCGGTCATCGGACCCAAACTCCGCCTTTTTGCGTATGGCACGCCTTCAAATCGGTCATCGGACCCAAATTCCGCCTTCCTGTGCATGGCGGGCCATCAACATCAACTCGGTCATCGGACCCAAATTCCGCCTTTCTGCGCATGGCACGCCATCAACTCGGTCATCGGACCCAAATTCCGCCTTCCTGCGCATGGCAGGTCATCGGACACAAATTCAGACCTCGCCAATATGCCTACGTATCGAATCGGTCATCGGACCCAACTTCCGACTTCATCCATACTGTAGGGTCTTTGAGGTTGGCGCGGTGCGCTCAACCCAGGGAGTCGACCCATCGAAGCATACACCTCCCCTATATAAGCTATTTGTCCGATTCCCACACCTGTGTAGTTTGCACCTCTGACCAGGACATCGACCCCAACTTCCGAACTCGACTGCAACGACGGCACCAGCGCCTTGGTGCGCACCTTGCGACGCACAGTCCCAACATTCGCCTTCCTGCACATGGCAGGTCATCGGACCCAAATTCCGACCTCGCGAGTATGCCTACATATCGAATCGGTCATCGGACCCAACTTCCGACTTCATCCATACCGTAGGGTCTTTGAGGTTGGCGCGGTGCGCTCAACCCGGGGAGTCGACCCAACGAAGCATACACCTCCCCTATATAAGCTATTTGTCCGATTCCCACACCTGTGTAGTTTGCACCTCCGATCAAGACATCGACCCCAACTTCCGAACTCGCCTCCAACGACCGAACCAGCGCCTTGGTGCGCACCTTGCAACGCACAGTGCCAACATTCGCCTTCCTGCACGTGGCAGGTCATCGGACCCAAATTCCGACCTCGCGAGTATGCCTACATATCGAATCGGTCATCGGACCCAACTTCCGACTTCATCCATACCGTAGGGTCTTTGAGGTTGGCGCGGTGCGCTCAACCCGGGGAGTCGACCCAACGAAGCATACACCTCCCCTATATAAGCTATTTGTCCGATTCCCACACCTGTGTAGCTTGCACCTCCGATCAGGACATCGACCCCAACTTCCGAACTCGACTAAAAAGACCGCACCAGCGCCTTGGTGTGCACCTTGCAACGCACAGTGTCAACATTCGCCTTCCTGCACATGGCAGGTCATCGGACCCAAATTCCGACCTCATGAGCATACCTACTAATCGAATCGGTCATCGGACCCAACTTCCGACTTCATCCATACCGTAGGGTCTTTGAGGTTGGCGCGGTGCGCTCAACCTGGGGAGTCGACCCATCGAAGCATACACCTCCCCTATATAAGCTATTTGTCCGATTCCGACACCTGTGTAGTTTGCACCTCCGCTCAGGACATCGACCCCAACTTCCGAACTCGCCTGCAACGACCGAACCAGCGCCTTGGTGCGCACCAAAAGTGCGCACTTTTGGAGGGCACTTTTGTGCGCTCCAAAGGTGCGCACTTTTGGAGGGCACTTTTCTGCGCTCCAAAGGTGCGCACTTTTGGAGGGCACTTTTTGGAGGGCACTTTTCTGCGCTCCAAAGGTGCGCACTTTTGGAGGGCACTTTTTGGAGGGCACTTTTCTGCGCTCCAAAGGTGCGCACTTTTGGAGGGCACTTTTTGGAGGGCACTTTTCTGCGCTCCAAAGGTGCGCACTTTTGGAGGGCACTTTTTGGAGGGCACTTTTCTGCGCTCCAAAGGTGCGCACTTTTGGAGGGCACTTTTTGGAGGGCACTTTTCTGCGCTCCAAAGGTGCGCACTTTTGGAGGGCACTTTTTGGAGGGCACTTTTCTGCGCTCCAAAGGTGCGCACTTTTGGAGGGCACTTTTTGGAGGGCACTTTTCTGCGCTCCAAAGGTGCGCACTTTTGGAGGGCACTTTTTGGAGGGCACTTTTCTGCGCTCCAAAGGTGCGCACTTTTGGAGGGCACTTTTTGGAGGGCACTTTTCTGCGCTCCAAAGGTGCGCACTTTTGGAGGGCACTTTTTGGAGGGCACTTTTCTGCGCTCCAAAGGTGCGCACTTTTGGAGGGCACTTTTTGGAGGGCACTTTTCTGCGCTCCAAAGGTGCGCACTTTTGGAGGGCACTTTTGTGCACTCCAAAGGTGCGCACTTTTGGAGGGCACTTTTCCTGTGCTCCAAAGGTGCACACCTAGGTGAGCACCTTCGACCACACCTTGTAGCACACCAAACTCTGACTTTCGACTTCATCCGCAATGCAGGGTCTTTGAGGTTGGCGCAATGCGCACAACCAGGGGAGTCGACCCATCAAACCCAACACCTCCCCTATATAAGCTATTTGTCTGATTCTCATACATGCGTAGCCTGCAGGAGCAATTAGGACATCGACCCCAACTTTCGGCTTCTAAACGAAAACAAGGTCTTTGAGGTTGGTGTAATGCGAACAACTAGGGGAGTCAACCCATCAAACCCAACACCTCCCCTATATAAGCTATTTGTCTGATTCTCATACATGTGTAGTCTACAGGAGCAATTAGGACATCGACCCCAACTTTTGACTTCTTAACGAAAACAAGGTCTTTGAGGTTGACGTAATGCGCACAACCAGGGGAGTCGACCCATCAAACCCAACACCTCCCCTATATAAGCTATTTGTCCGATTCTCATACATGTGTAGCCTGCAGGAGCCATTAGGACATTGACCCCAACTTTTGACTTCTTAACGAAAACAAGGTCTTTGAGGTTGGCGTAATGCGCACAACCAAGGGAGTTGACCCATCAAACCCAACACCTCCCCTATATAAGCTATTTGTCTGATTCTCATACATGTGTAGCCTGCAACAACGATTAGGACATCCACCCCAACTTCTGAATTCGTCTGCGTTGACCGCACCAAAGGTGCACGCCTTGGTGCTCACCAAAATCCGACTTCCGACTTCTTCTGCTATGCGGGGTCTTTGAGGTTGGCGCAGTGCGCACAACCAGGGGAGTCAACCCACCGAATGCAACACCTCCCCTATATAAGCTATTTGTCTGATTCTCATACATGCGTAGACTGCAGCAATGATTAGGACATCCACCCCAACTTTTGACTTCTTAAACAAGACAGGGTCTTTGAAGTTGGTGCAGTGCACACAACCAGGGGAGTCGACCCATCAAACGCAACACCTCCCCTATATAAAGCTATTTGTCCGATTCTCATACGTGTAGTCTGCAGCAGCGATTAGGACATCGACCCCAACTTCCGAATTCGTTTGCATTGACCGCACCAAAGGTGCACGCCTTGGTGTGCACCCTGGAGTGCACTTTGGTGCTCACCTCGGTGGACACTTTGGTGTGCACCTCGGTGTGCACCAAAGGTGCGCACCTTGGAGCGCACCAAAGGTGTACACTTTGGAGCGCACCACATAGGGTCTTTGAGAGGTTGGCGCAGTGCGCACACCAAGGTGGGTGTTGAGGTGCGTGCCGAGGTGGGTGGGTGCTAGGGTGCGCTCCATGGTGGGTGCCAGGGTGGGTGCGTGCTAGGGTGGATTCCAAAGAGGGTCATAGGGTGGGTGCCAAGGTGGGTTGGTGATATAGTGGGTTCAAAGGTGGGTACTAGGGTGGGTTCCAAGGTGGGTCACAAGTTGGGTGCCAGGATGCGTGGGTGTTAGGTTGGGTGCCAAGGTGGGCTCCTGCGTGGGTGGGTGCTAGGGTGGGTTTCAAGGTGGACGCGAGGGCGGGTGCCAAGGTGGGTAACAAGTTGGGTGTTAGGATGGGTGAGTGCTAGAGTGGGTGCCAAGGTGGGTGGGTGCTAAGGTGGATGCCAAGGTGGTTCACAGGGTGGGTGGGTTCTAGGGTGAGTTCCAAGGTGGGTCACAGGTTCAGTGCTAGGGTGGGTGTCAAGGCGGGTGTCGAGGTGCCTGGGTGCTAGGGTGTGGATGCCAATGTGGGTCATAGGGTGGGTACTAGGGTGGGCTGCAATGTGGGTGCCAAGGTGGGTAACATGCTCGGTGGGTTCTAAATTGGGTGCCAGGGTGGGTGTGCACCCACCTTGCCCGAGGTGGGTGCCAAGGTGCCAGTGTGGGTGGGTGCTAAGGTGGATGCCAAGGTGGGTGAGAAGGTGGGTGATAGGTTGAGTGGTAGGATGGGTGGGTGCCAAGATGGGTCACAGGGTGGGTGCAAGGGTGGGTAGGTGCTAGGGTTGGTGTCAGGGTGGGTGGGTGCTAGGTTGGGTTCCAAGGTGGGTGCGAGGGTGAGTGTCAAGGTGGGTCACAGGTTAGGTGCTAGGATGGGTGAGTGCTAGGGTGCAAAGGTGCCAGGGTGGGTGCTAGGATGGGTCGATGCTAGGGTGAGTGGCAAGGTGGGTCCACAAGTGTCAAGGTGGGTGCCGAGGTGGGTGCCAAGTCGGCGACTGCTATGGTGGATGCCAAGGTGGGTCACGGGGTGGGTGCCAAGTTGCTAGGTTGGGTTCCAAGGTGGGTGCCAACGTGGGTGCTAGGGTGCGTGGGTTAAAGGGTGTGTCACAACGTGGGTGCCAGGATGGGTGCGCACCCACACTGGCCAAGACGGGTGCGGGTGCAAGGTTGGGTTCCAAGCCCGGTCACAGGCTGGGTGCTAGGATGGGTGGGTGCCAAGGTGGGCACCAGGGTGGGTGCACCCACCCTGGCCAAGGTGGGTCACGGGGTGGGTCCTAGGGTGGGTAACGGGGTGGGTACTAAGGTGCGTGCCAAGGTGGGTCATAGGGTGGGTGCCAAGGTGGGCACCAGGGTGGGTGTGCACCAACCCTAGCCAGGGTAGGTCACGGGGTGGTTGTCGGGGTGGGCGTCAAGGAGCCAAGGTGGGTGGCAAGTAGCCAAGTTGCGTGCCAAGGTGGGTGTCGGGGTGGGTGCCAAGGATCCAAGGTGGGTGCCAAGGAACCAAGGTGGGTGTCTGGGTGGGTGCCGAGGTGGGAGCCAGGGTGGGTCCCAAGGTGAGTGCAAAGGTGGGTGCCAGGGTCAAGGTGAGTGCCAATGTGGGTTCCAAGGTGCCAGGGTCAGGGTGAGTGCCAATGTGGGTTCAAAGGTGCTAAGTTGGGTGCGAGGTTGGGTGCGAGGGTGGGTGGGTGCCAAGGTGTGCTAGGTGGAAGCCCGGGTGGGTCGGCATCCCATGGGTGTCGAGTTGGGTGCCTGATGGGTGCTTCTTGTCAAGTTTTAGTCGTCGGGACTCATTTCGAGCCTTAGAGGTCGTTTCTTGTCCGGTTGCCCTGTCTTCGACCTGGGAACCCAATTTTGGTCCTCGGGTCCCATTTTTTTTTGTCTCGCATCCCACTTTTGGCCTGTGGCCTTTTCGGGGTCGATTCTCGTTTTGGGCATCAGAGCATGTTTCTTCTCCTAAAACCCAATATTTGTTTATTAAGTCTCGGAACACATTTTTGTTCTCGTGGACCCATCATGGGTCTTGGAACGCATTTGTGGTCCTTGGGTCCCATTTTGCATCCCGAAACTTGTGTTTTGGTGCTTGATCCCTATTTTGGGTGCCCACCTTGCACCAAGTGCGCACCCGGGGCAAACCGAGCGCCTTGGTGCACCGGGGCAAGATCGAGCGTGCACCCGAGGCGCCCCGAACATGCACCAAGGTGCACTCGGCCCACATGTGAGCGCAGGTCGTTGCGCCCGAGGTGGTGTGTGGGCACCGCGTTGCAGACGGGACACTGCACGCACACGACGCCCCCTCCAGGTGCACGCACGTAGGCCGGGCCGGGTGCACACCCGACGCCCTAGCAAGGTGCGCGCACCCGGGCAGGGCTCACACTTGGCGAACGGGGCGCACTTCGCGAGGGAGGGTGTGCACCTCGACGGGGGTGGGTGGCCGGGGTGGATTCGCACGTGGGTCGCGGTTTGCTAAGTACACACTGCGACAAGCTCATAACGGGTGCGATCATACCAGCGTTAGTGCACCGGATCCCATCAGAACTCCGCAGTTAAGCGCGCTTGGGCCGGAGTAGTACTGGGATGGGTGACCTCCCGGGAAGTCCCGGTGTTGCACCCTTTTTTAGTTTTTCGCCGGGCGTCGCAATGCTATTTGAATAAACCTTTTGCCCGTTTGCGTTCTCGTCGGGGCCGGGCCGGGCCGGGGTGCGCTGCCCGCACTACCGCGCGCGCGGGGGCGACACCGAGCGCGCACCCGAGGCGCCCCGAGCACACAGGCCACGGTGCAACCCGGGCGTTGTGCGCGCACCCCGGTGCGCCCGAGGTGCTGCGCGCGCACCCAGGTGAAATCGGTGTGCACCTCGGCCAGTGCGCGCTCGGTCGAGTCGCGCACGTTGGCCAAGGTGCACGGTGATGTTTCTTACTCTAAGGTTCCGCACCAGACGCCCGGGACAGGTGAGCGAAGCTGGGCGGGGCCGGGTGCGCGGCCGGGGCAGGTGCACGCAGCTGGAGAGAGCTTTGGAGCACACTTCGGAGCGCACCAATGATGCGCTCCATTCAAAAGTTTCCTGAAAAGGCAAAAAAAGTTGAGATTATAGAATTTCCCACTTGAGAGATTGTAAAAAAAAAAAATTTAAAATGAAGGAAACGCGGGTGCCAAGGTGTGCGCAGCCCAGCCAAGGTGTGCGCACCAAGGCGCCCACCCTGGCGAAGGTGCACGCAAGGTGCGCACCCGAGGCAAACCGGACAATTAACCCAACTTTCGACTTCGCGCGCACCTTGGAGCGCACTTCGGAGCGCTCCTTGGTGCGCACCAATCTTGGGCACCTCGGAGTGCACCATGGCGCCCACCAAGGTGCGCACCCGGGGCAAACCGAGCTCCGACTTCGTGCGCACCTTGGAGCGCACGAAAGGTGCGCACCATGGCGCCCACCAAGGTGCGCAGCCCAGCCAAGGCGTGCGCATCAAGGTGCGCACCCTGGCGAAGGTGCGCACCCGGGGCAAACCGAGCTCCGACTTCGTGCGCACCTTGGAGCGCACAAAAGGTGCGCAACCCAGCCAAGGTGTGCGCACCCCGGTCAAACCGAGCTCCGAATCGTGCGCACCAGAGGTGCACGCCATCGTGCGCACCTTGGAGCACACTTCGGAGCCCTCCTTGGTGCGCGCCGATGTTGCGCACCTCGGAGCGCACCCGGGGAAAACAATGCAATTAACCCGACTTTCGACTTCGTGGGCACCTCGGAGCGCTCTCGGGTTCGCACCTCGGAGCACACCGAGGTGCGCACCTTTGATGCGCTGCCTTCACCAATTTCCAGAAAAGGCAAGAAAACATTGAGAAGGTGTGCGCACCGAGGTGCCCACCCTGGCGAAGGTGCACGCGAGGTGCGCACCCGGGGCAAACCGGGCTCCGACTTCGTGCACGCCGCACCTTGGAGCACACTTCGGAGCGCTCCTTGGTGCGCACCAGGGCGCGCAACCCAGCCGAGGTGCCCACCCCGGCGAAGGTGCACGCGAGGTGCGCACCCGGGGCAAACCGGGCTCCGACTTCGTGCACGCCATGGTGCCCACCGCGGCGAAGGTGCACGCGAGGTGCGCACCCGGGGCAAACCGGGCTCCGACTTCGTGCACGCCGCACCTTGGAGCACACTTCGGAGCGCTCCTTGGTGCGCACCATGGTGCCCACCAGGGCGCGCAACCCCGCCGAAGGTGCACGCGAGGTGCGCACCCGGGGCAAACCGGGCTCCGACTTCGTGCACGCCGCACCTTGGAGCACACTTCGGAGCGCTCCTTGGTGCGCACCATGGTGCCCACCAGGGCGCGCAACCCCGCCGAAGGTGCACGCGAGGTGCGCACCCGGGGCAAACCGGGCTCCGACTTCGTGCACGCCATGGTGCGCACCGCGGCGAAGGTGCGCACCCGGGGCAAACCGGGCTCCGACTTCGTGCACGCCGCACCTTGGAGCACACTTCGGAGCGCTCCTTGGTGCGCACCAGGGCGCGCAACCCAGCCGAGGTGCCCACCCCGGCGAAGGTGCACGCGAGGTGCGTACCCGGGGCAAACCGGGCTCCGACTTCGTGCACGCCGCACCTTGGAGCACACTTCGGAGCGCTCCTTGGTGCGCACCATGGTGCCCACCAGGCCGCGCAACCCAGCCAAGGTGTGCGCACCAAGGTGCACGCGAGGTGCGCACCCGGGGCAAACCGGGGTCCGACTTCGTGCACGCCGCACCTTGGAGCACACATCGGGGCGCTCCCGGGTTCGCACCGGCGTTGCGCACCGTGGTGGGCACCTCGGAGCACACCAAGGTGGGCAGCGAGGTGCGCACCTTTGATGCGATGCCTTCACTAATTTCCATAAAAGGCAAAAAAAAAACGAGATTTTAAAATTTCCGTTTTGAAAGATAGTGAGAAAAAGGGAATGCTGGTGCCATCTTGAGCCCGCCCTGGTGCGCAGCCCAGCCAAGGTGTGCGCACCAAGGTGCCCACCCTGGCGAAGGTGCGCGCCCGGGCAATTAACCCAACTTCCAACTTCGCGCGCGCCAGGGTGGGAGCGCACCCAACAACCGGGCCTGGGAAGAGCCAATGCGAGAAACCCCACCAAACGCTCTGACAAAAAAAGAGGGGGCGCTCCAGTAACCCCGCTTCGGAGCGCACCCTGGGCAAACCCAGCCAAGGTGCCCACCCCGGCCAAGGTGCAGGCGAGGTGCGCACCCGGGGCAAACCGGGCTCCGACAACGTGCACGCCGCACCTTGGAGCACACTTCGTAGCGCTCCCGGGTGCGCACCTCAGAGCACACCAAGGTGGGCAGCGAGGTGCGCACCTTTGATGCGCTGCCTTCACTAATTTCCAGAAAAGGCAAAAAAAAAAGGAGATTTTAAAATTTCCGTTTTGAAAGATAGTGAAAAAAACGGAACGCGCGTGCCATCTTGAGCCCGCCCTGGTGCGCAGCCCAGGTAAGGTGCCCACCCTGGCAAAGGTGCGCACCCGGGCAATTAACCCTACTTCCGACTTCGTGCGCGCCAGGGTGGCAACCGGGCCTCGGAAGAGCCAATGCGAGAAACCCCACCAAACGCTCCGACAAAAAAAGAGGCGGCGCTCCAATAACCCCGCTTCGGAGCGCAGCCGGGGCAAACCCAGCCAAGGTGCCCACCCCGACGAAGGTGCACGCGAGGTGCGCACCCGGGGCAAACCGGGCTCCGACAACGTGCACGCAGCACCTTGGAGCACACTTCGAAGCACTCCCGGGTGCCCACCGGCGTTGCGCACCGTGGTGGGCAGCGAGGTGCGCACCTTTGATGCGCTGCCTTCACTAATTTCCAGAAAAAGGCAAAAAAAAATGAGATTTTAAAATTTCCGTTTTGAAAGATAGTGAAAAAAAAGGAACGCGGGTGCCATCTTGAGCCCGCCCTGGTGCGCAGCCCAGGCAAGGCATGCGCACCAAGGTGCCCACCCGAGGTGCACACCCGGGGCAAACCGGGCTCCGACTTCGTGCAGGCCGCACCTTGGAGCACACTTCGGAGCGCTCCTTGGTGCGCACCATGGTGCCCACCAGGGCGCGCAACCCAGCCAAGGTCTGCACACCAAGGTGCCCACCCCGGCGAAGGTGCACGCGAGGTGCGCACCCGGGGCAAACCGGGCTCCGACTTCGTGCACGCCATGGTGCCCACCGCGGCGAAGGTGCACGCGAGGTGCGCACCCGGGGCAAACCGGGCTCCGACTTCGTGCACGCCGCACCTTGGAGCACACTTCGGAGCGCTCCTTGGTGCGCACCATGGTGCCCACCAGGGCGCGCAACCCAGCCAAGGTGTGCGCACCAAGGTGCACGCGAGGTGCGCACCCGGGGCAAACCGGGGTCCGACTTCGTGCACGCCGCACCTTGGAGCACACATCGGAGCGCTCCCAGGTTCGCACCAGCGTTGCGCACCTTTGATGCGCTGCCTTCACTAATTTCCAGAAAAGGCAAAAAAAAACGATATTTTAAAATTTCCGTTCTGAAAGATAGTGAAAAAAACGGAACGCGGGTGCCATCTTGAGCCCTTCCTGGTGCGCAGCCCAGGCAAGTTGTGCGCACCAAGGTGCCCACCCTGGCGGAGGTGCGCGCCCGGGGCAAACCGGGCTCCGACTTCGTGCACTGCATGGTGCCCACCAAGGCGCGCAACCCAGCCAAGGTGCCCACCGCAGCGAAGGTGCACGCGAGGTGCACACCCGGGGCAAACCGGGCTCCGACTTCCTGCACGCCGCACCTTGGAGCACACTTCAGAGCGCTCCTTGGTGCGCACCAGGGCGCGCAACCCAGCCGAGGTGCCCACCCCGGCGAAGGTGCACGCGAGGTGCGCACCCGGGGCAAACCGGGCTCCGACTTCGTGCACGCCATGGTGCCCACCGCGGCGAAGGTGCGCACCCGGGGCAAACCGGGCTCCGACTTCGTGCACGCCGCACCTTGGAGCACACTTCGGAGCGCTCCTTGGTGCGCACCATGGTGCCCACCAGGCCGCGCAACCCAGCCAAGGTGTGCGCACCAAGGTGCACGCGAGGTGCGCACCCGGGGCAAACCGGGGTCCGACTTCGTGCATGCCGCACCTTGGAGCACACATCGGGGCGCTCCCGGGTTCGCACCGGCGTTGCGCACCGTGGTGGGCACCTCGGAGCACACCAAGGTGGGCAGCGAGGTGCGCACCTTTGATGCGATGCCTTCACTAATTTCCATAAAAGGCAAAAAAAAAACGAGATTTTAAAATTTCCGTTTTGAAAGATAGTGAGAAAAAGGGAATGCTGGTGCCATCTTGAGCCCGCCCTGGTGCGCAGCCCAGCCAAGGTTTGCGCACCAAGGTGCCCACCCTGGCGAAGGTGCGCGCCCGGGCAATTAACCCAACTTCCAACTTCGCGCGCGCCAGGGTGGGAGCGCACCCAACAACCGGGCCTGGGAAGAGCCAATGCGAGAAACCCCACCAAACTCTCTGACAAAAAAAGAGGGGGCGCTCCAGTAACCCCGCTTCGGAGCGCACCCTGGGCAAACCCAGCCAAGGTGCCCACCCCGGCCAAGGTGCAGGCGAGGTGCGCACCCGGGGCAAACCGGGCTCCGACAACGTGCACGCCGCACCTTGGAGCACACTTCGTAGCGCTCCCGGGTGCGCACCTCAGAGCACACCAAGGTGGGCAGCGAGGTGCGCACCTTTGATGCGCTGCCTTCACTAATTTCCAGAAAAGGCAAAAAAAAAAGGAGATTTTAAAATTTCCGTTTTGAAAGATAGTGAAAAAAACGGAACGCGCGTGCCATCTTGAGCCCGCCCTGGTGCGCAGCCCAGGTAAGGTGCCACCCTGGCAAAGGTGCGCACCCGGGCAATTAACCCTACTTCCGACTTCGTGCGCGCCAGGGTGGCAACCGGGCCTCGGAAGAGCCAATGCGAGAAACCCCACCAAACGCTCCGACAAAAAAAGAGGCGGCGCTCCAATAACCCCGCTTCGGAGCGCAGCCGGGGCAAACCAAGCCAAGGTGCCCACCCCGACGAAGGTGCACGCGAGGTGCGCACCCGGGGCAAACCGGGCTCCGACAACGTGCACGCAACACCTTGGAGCACACTTCGAAGCACTCCCGGGTGCCCACCGGCGTTGCGCACCGTGGTGGGCAGCGAGGTGCGCACCTTTGATGCGCTGCCTTCACTAATTTCCAGAAAAAGGCAAAAAAAAATGAGATTTTAAAATTTCCGTTTTGAAAGATAGTGAAAAAAAAGGAACGCGGGTGCCATCTTGAGCCCGCCCTGGTGCGCAGCCCAGGCAAGGCATGCGCACCAAGGTGCCCACCCGAGGTGCACACCCGGGGCAAACCGGGCTCCGACTTCGTGCAGGCCGCACCTTGGAGCACACTTCGGAGCGCTCCTTGGTGCGCACCATGGTGCCCACCAGGGCGCACCCGGGGCAAACCGGGCTCCGACTTTGTGCACGCCGCACCTTGGAGCACACATCGGAGCGCTCCCAGGTTCGCACCAGCGTTGCGCACCTTTGATGCGCTGCCTTCACTAATTTCCAGAAAAGGCAAAAAAAAACGATATTTTAAAATTTCCGTTCTGAAAGATAGTGAAAAAAACGGAACGCGGGTGCCATCTTGAGCCCTTCCTGGTGCGCAGCCCAGGCAAGTTGTGCGCACCAAGGTGCCCACCCTGGCGGAGGTGCGCGCCCGGGGCAAACCGGGCTCCGACTTCGTGCACTGCATGGTGCCCACCAAGGCGCGCAACCCAGCCAAGGTGCCCACCGCAGCGAAGGTGCACGCGAGGTGCGCACCCGAGGTGCACACCCGGGGCAAACCGGGCTCCGACTTCGTGCACGCCGCACCTTGGAGCACACTTCAGAGCGCTCCTTGGTACGCACCAGGGCGCGCAACCCAGCCAAGGTGCTCACCCCGGCGAAGGTGCACGCGAGGTGCGCACCCGGGGCAAACCGGGCTCGGACTTCGTGCACGCCGCACCTTGGAGCACACATCGGAGCGCTCCCGGGTTCGCACCAGCATTGCGCACCTTTGATGCGCTGCCTTCACTAATTTCCAGAAAAGGCAAAAAAAAGAAAAAAATGAGATTTTAAAATTTCCGTTTTGAAAGATAGTGAAAAAAACGGAACGCGGGTGCCATCTTGAGCCCGCCCTGGTGTGCAGCCCAGGCAAGTTGTGCGCACCAAGGCACCCACCCTGGCCAAGGTGGGTCACGGGGTGGGTCCTAGGGTGGGTAACGGGGTGGGTACTAAGGTGCGTGCCAAGGTGGGTCATAGGGTGGGTGCCAAGGTGGGCACCAGGGTGGGTGTGCACCAACCCTAGCCAGGGTAGGTCACGGGGTGGTTGTCGGGGTGGGCGTCAAGGAGCCAAGATGGGTGGCAAGTAGCCAAGTTGCGTGCCAAGGTGGGTGTCGGGGTGGGTGCCAAGGATCCAAGGTGGGTGCCAAGGAACCAAGGTGGGTGTCTGGGTGGGTGCCGAGGTGGGAGCCAGGGTGGGTCCCAAGGTGAGTGCAAAGGTGGGTGCCAGGGTCAAGGTGAGTGCCAATGTGGGTTCCAAGGTGCCAGGGTCAGGGTGAGTGCCAATGTGGGTTCAAAGGTGCTAAGTTGGGTGCGAGGTTGGGTGCGAGGGTGGGTGGGTGCCAAGGTGTGCTAGGTGGAAGCCCGGGTGGGTCGGCATCCCATGGGTGTCGAGTTGGGTGCCTGATGGGTGCTTCTTGTCAAGTTTTAGTCGCCGGGACTCATTTCGAGCCTTAGAGGTCGTTTCTTGTCCGGTTGCCCTGTCTTCGACCTGGGAACCCAATTTTGGTCCTCGGGTCCCATTTTTTTTTGTCTCGCATCCCACTTTTGGCCTGTGGCCTTTTCGGGGTCGATTCTCGTTTTGGGCATCAGAGCATGTTTCTTCTCCTAAAACCCAATATTTGTTTATTAAGTCTCGGAACACATTTTTGTTCTCGTGGACCCATCATGGGTCTTGGAACGCATTTGTGGTCCTTGGGTCCCATTTTGCATCCCGAAACTTGTGTTTTGGTGCTTGATCCCTATTTTGGGTGCCCACCTTGCACCAAGTGCGCACCCGGGGCAAACCGAGCGCCTTGGTGCACCGGGGCAAGATCGAGCGTGCACCCGAGGCGCCCCGAACATGCACCAAGGTGCACTCGGCCCACATGTGAGCGCAGGTCGTTGCGCCCGAGGTGGTGTGTGGGCACCGCGTTGCAGACGGGACACTGCACGCACACGACGCCCCCTCCAGGTGCACGCACGTAGGCCGGGCCGGGTGCACACCCGACGCCCTAGCAAGGTGCGCGCACCCGGGCAGGGCTCACACTTGGCGAACGGGGCGCACTTCGCGAGGGAGGGTGTGCACCTCGACGGGGGTGGGTGGCCGGGGTGGATTCGCACGTGGGTCGCGGTTTGCTAAGTACACACTGCGACAAGCTCATAACGGGTGCGATCATACCAGCGTTAGTGCACCGGATCCCATCAGAACTCCGCAGTTAAGCGCGCTTGGGCCGGAGTAGTACTGGGATGGGTGACCTCCCGGGAAGTCCCGGTGTTGCACCCTTTTTTAGTTTTTCGCCGGGCGTCGCAATGCTATTTGAATAAACCTTTTGCCCGTTTGCGTTCTCGTCGGGGCCGGGCCGGGCCGGGGTGCGCTGCCCGCACTACCGCGCGCGCGGGGGCGACACCGAGCGCGCACCCGAGGCGCCCCGAGCACACAGGCCACGGTGCAACCCGGGCGTTGTGCGCGCACCCCGGTGCGCCCGAGGTGCTGCGCGCGCACCCAGGTGAAATCGGTGTGCACCTCGGCCAGTGCGCGCTCGGTCGAGTCGCGCACGTTGGCCAAGGTGCACGGTGATGTTTCTTACTCTAAGGTTCCGCACCAGACGCCCGGGACAGGTGAGCGAAGCTGGGCGGGGCCGGGTGCGCGGCCGGGGCAGGTGCACGCAGCTGGAGAGAGCTTTGGAGCACACTTCGGAGCGCACCAATGATGCGCTCCATTCAAAAGTTTCCTGAAAAGGCAAAAAAAGTTGAGATTATAGAATTTCCCACTTGAGAGATTGTAAAAAAAAAAAATTTAAAATGAAGGAAACGCGGGTGCCAAGGTGTGCGCAGCCCAGCCAAGGTGTGCGCACCAAGGCGCCCACCCTGGCGAAGGTGCACGCAAGGTGCGCACCCGAGGCAAACCGGACAATTAACCCAACTTTCGACTTCGCGCGCACCTTGGAGCGCACTTCGGAGCGCTCCTTGGTGCGCACCAATCTTGGGCACCTCGGAGTGCACCATGGCGCCCACCAAGGTGCGCACCCGGGGCAAACCGAGCTCCGACTTCGTGCGCACCTTGGAGCGCACGAAAGGTGCGCACCATGGCGCCCACCAAGGTGCGCAGCCCAGCCAAGGCGTGCGCATCAAGGTGCGCACCCTGGCGAAGGTGCGCACCCGGGGCAAACCGAGCTCCGACTTCGTGCGCACCTTGGAGCGCACAAAAGGTGCGCAACCCAGCCAAGGTGTGCGCACCCCGGTCAAACCGAGCTCCGAATCGTGCGCACCAGAGGTGCACGCCATCGTGCGCACCTTGGAGCACACTTCGGAGCCCTCCTTGGTGCGCGCCGATGTTGCGCACCTCGGAGCGCACCCGGGGAAAACAATGCAATTAACCCGACTTTCGACTTCGTGGGCACCTCGGAGCGCTCTCGGGTTCGCACCTCGGAGCACACCGAGGTGCCCACCCTGGCGAAGGTGCACGCGAGGTGCGCACCCGGGGCAAACCGGGCTCCGACTTCGTGCACGCCGCACCTTGGAGCACACTTCGGAGCGCTCCTTGGTGCGCACCAGGGCGCGCAACCCAGCCGAGGTGCCCACCCCGGCGAAGGTGCACGCGAGGTGCGCACCCGGGGCAAACCGGGCTCCGACTTCGTGCACGCCATGGTGCCCACCGCGGCGAAGGTGCACGCGAGGTGCGCACCCGGGGCAAACCGGGCTCCGACTTCGTGCACGCCGCACCTTGGAGCACACTTCGGAGCGCTCCTTGGTGCGCACCATGGTGCCCACCAGGGCGCGCAACCCCGCCGAAGGTGCACGCGAGGTGCGCACCCGGGGCAAACCGGGCTCCGACTTCGTGCACGCCGCACCTTGGAGCACACTTCGGAGCGCTCCTTGGTGCGCACCATGGTGCCCACCAGGGCGCGCAACCCCGCCGAAGGTGCACGCGAGGTGCGCACCCGGGGCAAACCGGGCTCCGACTTCGTGCACGCCATGGTGCGCACCGCGGCGAAGGTGCGCACCCGGGGCAAACCGGGCTCCGACTTCGTGCACGCCGCACCTTGGAGCACACTTCGGAGCGCTCCTTGGTGCGCACCAGGGCGCGCAACCCAGCCGAGGTGCCCACCCCGGCGAAGGTGCACGCGAGGTGCGTACCCGGGGCAAACCGGGCTCCGACTTCGTGCACGCCGCACCTTGGAGCACACTTCGGAGCGCTCCTTGGTGCGCACCATGGTGCCCACCAGGCCGCGCAACCCAGCCAAGGTGTGCGCACCAAGGTGCACGCGAGGTGCGCACCCGGGGCAAACCGGGGTCCGACTTCGTGCACGCCGCACCTTGGAGCACACATCGGGGCGCTCCCGGGTTCGCACCGGCGTTGCGCACCGTGGTGGGCACCTCGGAGCACACCAAGGTGGGCAGCGAGGTGCGCACCTTTGATGCGATGCCTTCACTAATTTCCATAAAAGGCAAAAAAAAAACGAGATTTTAAAATTTCCGTTTTGAAAGATAGTGAGAAAAAGGGAATGCTGGTGCCATCTTGAGCCCGCCCTGGTGCGCAGCCCAGCCAAGGTGTGCGCACCAAGGTGCCCACCCTGGCGAAGGTGCGCGCCCGGGCAATTAACCCAACTTCCAACTTCGCGCGCGCCAGGGTGGGAGCGCACCCAACAACCGGGCCTGGGAAGAGCCAATGCGAGAAACCCCACCAAACGCTCTGACAAAAAAAGAGGGGGCGCTCCAGTAACCCCGCTTCGGAGCGCACCCTGGGCAAACCCAGCCAAGGTGCCCACCCCGGCCAAGGTGCAGGCGAGGTGCGCACCCGGGGCAAACCGGGCTCCGACAACGTGCACGCCGCACCTTGGAGCACACTTCGTAGCGCTCCCGGGTGCGCACCTCAGAGCACACCAAGGTGGGCAGCGAGGTGCGCACCTTTGATGCGCTGCCTTCACTAATTTCCAGAAAAGGCAAAAAAAAAAGGAGATTTTAAAATTTCCGTTTTGAAAGATAGTGAAAAAAACGGAACGCGCGTGCCATCTTGAGCCCGCCCTGGTGCGCAGCCCAG
>NW_026729035.1:127500-152500 GCF_030272615.1 Cryptomeria japonica | reverse complement strand
CCGTAAACAAGCTTTTTTGCCTCGAAGAGTTCGTCGGAGACGAAGAAGCAACCTTCAGTGCAAACGTAGCACTCTTTTGTGCAACCGCCCAAACAACGCCCCCTCTACCCTCTGTCGAAACACTCGGCATTGCTGCTCCCTAAGGTGAGCTTCTCCTCATAGGCAATTCCGCTCTTATCCGGTCACGTTTGTGTGCCCGAATTTCGCAAGGCAACCTCCATGGGACATGGAAAAGACTCGAGAAGAGAGCTCGCTCACGGGAGAGAGAAGCCAAGGAGACCACGAGAGTGCTGAGAGTGGGACAGCGCTGAATAGGCGGGAGAAGCCTGCGCATATAAACGGAGATATATATCCAATTGCAACGAAGGAACGTGCCAAAGATCGAGAACAATGGCAGAAATGCTAGTAACGTGCACTTCGGGACCAACGCATCACCGGAAGACAACCGCCAAACATCGAAAGAGTCGCGATGCTCCGCAACCTACGTGCAAAGCGGTCGCACACCGGGTAAGGGAGTGAGAGCCCCAAACATAGCTGGGCGAGGCGCTCACTCCGCTCTTTAATATCTCGTTAATACCGCCAAGGAAATGGCACAAGCACACACACACAAGCATCCTCGGAAGAGGACAGTTCGAGTGACAGGTCAAATCCAAGAGTTCCGAAGACTACCTCCAGGAACAATCGGGAACAAGACCGATTACAAGTCGTCGAGTCTGTTACTGGGCGAACACGAGATGCGCACAGGAAATCGATCAGCCCTCACAATGGCCCAAGGCCAGAGATCGGACTGCTACGATTTACCCCAACAATCATCGTGCCACTCTTCGCAGAGAGGTGATAGACGCCAACGAGCCCGCGCATAGCAATCGAGGTGTAAAAAGGGCGTTGAAGGCAGGAAGCCTGGACGAAAGAGGCTACGAGGTCACCTCGAAGCGGTCTAAGAATCGGGCGCACTTGGGGCGACTACCAGTGCCAACCCCTTATCCCGCGGTGCGTCCGACACACAGAAATTTCCAAGGCGGCCAAGGAGCCTCCCCGCATAGCAATCGGGGTGTGAGGTTACGGATGCAGCATTGATAGCAATCGAGGTGTGAGGCGAAGGATGCAGAAGTGAGAGCCGAGGGATGTAGCAGAGATAGCAATCGGGGTGTGTGATGCAGAAGAGATAGCAATCGAGGTGTGCGGTGGGAAGGGCCCAGCAGCCAGAATGCATGAAGCGACGGATGAAGCAGTGATGACAACCGGGCTGTGAGGAGAGGAGGGATGCAGCCAAGAAAGCAATCAGGGCTCGAGGCAAGGGATGCATCAAGGATAGCAATCATGTTGTGAGGCGAGATTCCAAAGGCTAAACGTGAGAGGCTGCAGGGTCGACTCAGAGAGGTCTATGCATGTGAGAGGCTGAAAGCAAGGTCGACTCGGAGCGGTCTATGCATCGGGCGCGCTTGGGGCGACTACCAGTGCCAACCCCTTATCCCGCGACGCGTCCGACAAAGAGAACGTTCCAAGGCGGCAGAGGAGGTTACCAGCCGAAGGATGCAGTAGCAATAACAGGTATAGTTCCGCGGCGGCCGAGAAGACTCACCGCATAGGAATCGGGATGCGAGGCGAGGGATGCGGCGGGAAGGCCCCGACGGCTAAACGGAAGAGGCTGCAGGGCCGCCTCGGAATGGTCCAAGCATCGGATGCGATTGGGACGACTACCAGTGCCAACCCCTTATCCCGCGATGCGTCCGATACACAGATAGTTCCAAGGCGGCCGAGGAGCCTCACCGCATATCAATCGGGGTGCGAGGCGAGGGATGGGGCGGGAAGGCCCCAACGGCTAGACGGAAGAGGCTTCAGGGCCACCTCGGAATGGTCCAAGCATCGGACGCGCTTGGGGCGACTGCCAGTGCCAACCCCTTATCCCGCGATGCGTCCGATACACAGATGGTTCCAAGGCGGCCGAGGAGCCTCACCGCATAGCAATCGGGGGTGCGAGGCGAGGGATGGGGCGGGAAGGCCCCAACGGCTAGACGGAAGAGGCTTCAGGGCCGCCTAGGAATGGTCCAAGCATCGGACACGCTTGGGGCGACTACCAGTGACAGCCCCCTATCCCGCGATGCGTCCGATACGAAGATGGTTCCAAGGCGGCCGAGGAGCCTCACCGCATAGCAATCGGGGTGCGAGGTGGGGGATGCGGCGAGATGGCCCCAACGGCTAGACGGAAGAGGCCACAGGGCCGCGTCGGAATAGTCCAAGCATCGGACGCGCTTGGGGCGACTACCAGTGACAACCCCTTATCCCGCGATGCGTCCGATACGAAGATAGTTCCAAGGCGGCCGAGGAGCCTCACCGCATAGCAATCGGGGTGCGAGGTGGGGGATGCGGCGAGATGGCCCCAACGGCTAGACGGAAGAGGCTGCAGGGCCGCCTCGGAATAGTCCAAGCATCGGACGCGCTTGGGGCCACTACCAGTGACAACCCCTTATCCCGCGATGCGTCCGATACGAAGATAGTTCCAAGGCGGCCGAAGAGCCTCACCGCATAGCAATCGGGGTGCGAGGTGGGGGATGCGGCGAGATGGCCCCAACGGCTAGACGGAAGAGGCCACAGGGCCGCCTCGGAATAGTCCAAGCATCGGACGCGCTTGGGGCGACTACCAGTGACAACCCCTTATCCCGCGATGCGTCCGATACGAAGATAGTTCCCAGGCGGCCGAGGAGCCTCACCGCATAGCAATCGGGGTGCGAGGCGAGGGATGCGGCGAGATGGCCCCAAAGGCTAGACGGAAGAGGCTGCAGGGCTGCCTCGGAATAGTCCAAGCATCGGACGCGCTTGGGGCGACTACCACTGCCAACCCCTTATCCCGCGATGCGTCCGATACACAGATAGTTCCGAGGCGGCCGAGGAGGTGGGGGATGCAGCGAGATGGCCCCAACGGCTAGACGGAAGAGGCTGCAGGGCCGCCTCGGAATAGTCCAAGCATCGGACGCGCTTGGGGCGACTACCAGTGACAACCCCTTATCCCGCGATGCGTCCGATACACAGATAGTTCCGAGGCGGCCAAGGAGCCTCACCGCATAGCAATCGTGGTGCGAGGTGGGGGATGCGGCGAGATGGCCCCAACGGCTAGACGGAAGAGGCTGCAGGGCCGCCTCGGAATGGTCCAAGCATCGGATGCGCTTGGGGCGACTACCACTGCCAACCCCTTATCCCGCGATGCGTCCGATACACAGATAGTTCCAAGGCGGCCGAGGAGCCTCACAGCATAGCAATCAGGGTGCGAGGCGAGGGATGCGGCGAGAAAGCCCCAACGGCTAGAGGGAAGAGGCTTCAGGTCCGCCTCGGAATGGTCCAAGCATCGGACGCGCTTGGGGCGACTACCAGTGACAACCCCTTATCCCGCGACGCGTCCGATACACAGATAGTTCCAAGGCGGCCGAGGAGCCTCACCGCATAGCAATCGGGGTGCGAGGCGAGGGATGCGGCGAGAAGGACCCAACGGCTACACGGAAGAGGCTTCGGGGCCGCCTCGGAATGGTCCAAGCATCGGACGCGCTTGGGGCGACTACCAGTGACAACCCCTTATCCCACGACGCGTCCGATACACAGATAGTTCCAAGGCGGCCGAGGAGCCTCACCGCATAGCAATCGGGGTGCGAGGCGAGGGATGCGGCGAGAACGACCCAACGGCTACACGGAAGAGGCTTCGGGGCCGCCTCGGAATGGTCCAAGCATCGGACGCGCTTGGGGCGACTACCAGTGACAACCCCTTATCCCGCGACGCGTCCGATACACAGATAGTTCCAAGGCGGCCGAGGAGCCTCACCGCATAGCAATCGGGGTGCGAGGCGAGGGATGCGGCGAGAAGGACCCAACGGCTAGACGGAAGAGGCTTCGGGTCCGCCTCGGAATGGTCCAAGCATCGGACGCGCTTGGGGCGACTACCAGTGACAACCCCTTATCCCGCGACGCGTCCGATACACAGATAGTTCCAAGGCGGCCGAGGAGCCTCACCGCATAGCAATCGGGGTGCGAGGCGAGGGATGCGGCGAGAAGGACCCAACGGCTAGACGGAAGAGGCTTCGGGTCCGCCTCGGAATGGTCCAAGCATCGGACGCGCTTGGGGCGACTACCAGTGACAACCCCTTATCCCGCGACGCGTCCGATACACAGATAGTTCCAAGGCGGCCGAGGAGCCTCACCGCATAGCAATCGGGGTGCGAGGCGAGGGATGCGGCGAGAAGGACCCAACGGCTAGACGGAAGAGGCTTCGGGTCCGCCTCGGAATGGTCCAAGCATCGGACGCGCTTGGGGCGACTACCAGTGACAACCCCTTATCCCGCGACGCGTCCGATACACAGATAGTTCCGAGGCGGCCGAGGAGCCTCACCGCATAGCAATCGGGGTGCGAGGCGAAGGATGCGGCGAGAAGGACCCAACGGCTAGACGGAAGAGGCTTCGGGTCCGCCTCGGAATGGTCCAAGCATCGGACGCGCTTGGGGCGACTACCAGTGACAACCCCTTATCCCGCGACGCGTCCGATACACAGATAGTTCCAAGGCGGCCGAGGAGCCTCACCGCATAGCAATCGGGGTGCGAGGCGAGGGATGCGGCGAGAAGGACCCAACGGCTAGACGGAAGAGGCTTCAGGGCCGCCTCGGAATGGTCCAAGCATCGAACGCGCTTGGGGCGACTACCAGTGACAACCCCTTATCCCGCGACGCGTCCGATACACAGATAGTTCCGAGGCGGCCGAGGAGCCTCACCGCATAGCAATCGGGGTGCGAGGCGAGGGATGCGGCGAGAAGGACCCAACGGCTAGACGGAAGAGGCTTCAGGGCCGCCTCGGAATGGTCCAAGCATCGGACGCGCTTGGGGCGACTACCAGTGACAACCCCTTATCCCGCGACGCGTCCGATACACAGATAGTTCCGAGGCGGCCGAGGAGCCTCACCGCATAGCAATCGGGGTGCGAGGCGAGGGATGCGGCGAGAAGGACCCAACGGCTAGACGGAAGAGGCTTCAGGGCCGCCTCGGAATGGTCCAAGCATCGGACGCGCTTGGGGCGACTACCAATGACAACCCCTTATCCCGCGACGCGTCCGATACACAGATAGTTCCGAGGCGGCCGAGGAGCCTCACCGCATAGCAATCGGGGTGCGAGGCGAGGGATGCGGCGAGAAGGACCCAACGGCTAGACGGAAGAGGCTTCAGGGCCGCCTCGGAATGGTCCAAGCATCGGACGCGCTTGGGGCGACTACCAGTGACAACCCCTTATCCCGCGACGCGTCCGATACACAGATAGTTCCGAGGCGGCCGAGGAGCCTCACCGCATAGCAATCGGGGTGCGAGGCGAGGGATGCGGCGAGAAGGACCCAACGGCTAGACGGAAGAGGCTTCAGGGCCGCCTCGGAATGGTCCAAGCATCGGACGCGCTTGGGGCGACTACCGTTGCCAACCCCTTATCCCGCGATGCGTCTGATACACAGATAGTTCCGAGGCGGCCGAGGAGCCTCACCGCATAGCAATCGGGTTGCGAGGCAGATTATTGGGAAGGGAACCCCCTGGGATGCGGCTCAAGCAGTGCCCAAAGGGACTGGAATGCGGAATCACATCGAGAGACCCAAATGCTATACGAGGGCTCAAATCGAATTATCGATTTGGCCACGACATGGACGCATCGGAACGACTACCTTTGCCGAACCACTCGCAATTGCATCCATACCGAAACCAATAGACATTTCCGTTAGAGCCCTCGCATAGCATTCGGGAATCTCGCATGCCCCTCTAAATCGACCAATGCTGGCGCTCAATGAAAATCCGAGCGCTACCACCGTTCGAGCGCCAGCATTGGTCGAGTTAGAGGGGCACGGGGGAGAATGCTCCAGTCAACACCTCCCCTATATAAGTTATTTGTCCGATTCTCGCACAACCGTAGTCTGCCTCGTCGAATCAAACAACGGTCCCAGATTCCGACTTCCGTTCCGTAGAGACCCAAAAGCTAGATGGAGGCTCGCAAGAAAGAGAGTCGGCGCATAGCAATCGGGTTTCTCGAACGTTTAGGGACCGAGCTCACTTGCGGATAGGGCAAAATCCGCCAAGCAACCCAAAAGCTAGACGGGGGCTCGAATCGAATCGCCTAGGCGGCCACAACAACGACGTGTTGGATCGACTACCAGTGCCAAACCATTCAGCAAGACTAGTCTGTGTCGAGGCCGGATAGAGATTCTCAGAGAGCGCCCGCATAGCATTTAGGAGACCTGCCGCGTCCCTCACACTCGACAAATGGTGGTGCACGTTTATAAATCCGAGCGATCCCAACCCTTTCAAGCACCAACATCGGTCGAGATAGAGGGGCACGGAGGGGGCTGCGTGAGACAACACAGTCCCCTATATAAGTTATTTGTCCGATTCTCACACATCCGAAGAATGGTCATCAAATCGGACAACAGCCCAAACTTCCGACTTCCGTCCCAGAAAGCCCAAGAGCTATCTAAAACGTTCATGGCCGGAACTCGATCGCGGCTATACCAGTCCGCCAAGCAACCCAAAAGCTAGACTGGAGCTCTAGTCGAATCACCTCTGTGGCCATTGCAAGGACGTGTTGGAGCGACTACCATTGCCGAACCATTCCGCAGGTCGAGTCCATACCAAGGCCGCATAGAGATTCACGATGAGCTCCTGCATAGCAATCAGGAGACTTGCCGTGTCCATCACAATCGATAAATCCTGGTGCAAGATTTTTGCATCCGAGCGCTCCAACCAGTCGAGCACCAGCATCAATCGACATAAACGGGCACGGGGGGAGGATGCTCGAGAACACTACCTCCCCTATATAAGTTATTTGTCCGATTCTCAAGCAGCCGAAGTCTGGTCATCGAATCGGGTCAAAGACCACAACTTCCGACTTTACCCACAATGCAAGTCATCGAATCGAACATCGGCCCCCGAGTCGGACTCCATGCGTATGTCAGGTCATCGGACCCAAATTCCGCCTTCCTGCGCATGGCGGGCCATCAATATCAACTCGGTCATCGGACCCAAACTCCGCCTTTTTGCGTATGGCACGCCTTCAAATCGGTCATCGGACCCAAATTCCGCCTTCCTGTGCATGGCGGGCCATCAACATCAACTCGGTCATCGGACCCAAATTCCGCCTTTCTGCGCATGGCACGCCATCAACTCGGTCATCGGACCCAAATTCCGCCTTCCTGCGCATGGCAGGTCATCGGACACAAATTCAGACCTCGCCAATATGCCTACGTATCGAATCGGTCATCGGACCCAACTTCCGACTTCATCCATACTGTAGGGTCTTTGAGGTTGGCGCGGTGCGCTCAACCCAGGGAGTCGACCCATCGAAGCATACACCTCCCCTATATAAGCTATTTGTCCGATTCCCACACCTGTGTAGTTTGCACCTCTGACCAGGACATCGACCCCAACTTCCGAACTCGACTGCAACGACGGCACCAGCGCCTTGGTGCGCACCTTGCGACGCACAGTCCCAACATTCGCCTTCCTGCACATGGCAGGTCATCGGACCCAAATTCCGACCTCGCGAGTATGCCTACATATCGAATCGGTCATCGGACCCAACTTCCGACTTCATCCATACCGTAGGGTCTTTGAGGTTGGCGCGGTGCGCTCAACCCGGGGAGTCGACCCAACGAAGCATACACCTCCCCTATATAAGCTATTTGTCCGATTCCCACACCTGTGTAGTTTGCACCTCCGATCAAGACATCGACCCCAACTTCCGAACTCGCCTCCAACGACCGAACCAGCGCCTTGGTGCGCACCTTGCAACGCACAGTGCCAACATTCGCCTTCCTGCACGTGGCAGGTCATCGGACCCAAATTCCGACCTCGCGAGTATGCCTACATATCGAATCGGTCATCGGACCCAACTTCCGACTTCATCCATACCGTAGGGTCTTTGAGGTTGGCGCGGTGCGCTCAACCCGGGGAGTCGACCCAACGAAGCATACACCTCCCCTATATAAGCTATTTGTCCGATTCCCACACCTGTGTAGCTTGCACCTCCGATCAGGACATCGACCCCAACTTCCGAACTCGACTAAAAAGACCGCACCAGCGCCTTGGTGTGCACCTTGCAACGCACAGTGTCAACATTCGCCTTCCTGCACATGGCAGGTCATCGGACCCAAATTCCGACCTCATGAGCATACCTACTAATCGAATCGGTCATCGGACCCAACTTCCGACTTCATCCATACCGTAGGGTCTTTGAGGTTGGCGCGGTGCGCTCAACCTGGGGAGTCGACCCATCGAAGCATACACCTCCCCTATATAAGCTATTTGTCCGATTCCGACACCTGTGTAGTTTGCACCTCCGCTCAGGACATCGACCCCAACTTCCGAACTCGCCTGCAACGACCGAACCAGCGCCTTGGTGCGCACCAAAAGTGCGCACTTTTGGAGGGCACTTTTGTGCGCTCCAAAGGTGCGCACTTTTGGAGGGCACTTTTCTGCGCTCCAAAGGTGCGCACTTTTGGAGGGCACTTTTTGGAGGGCACTTTTCTGCGCTCCAAAGGTGCGCACTTTTGGAGGGCACTTTTTGGAGGGCACTTTTCTGCGCTCCAAAGGTGCGCACTTTTGGAGGGCACTTTTTGGAGGGCACTTTTCTGCGCTCCAAAGGTGCGCACTTTTGGAGGGCACTTTTTGGAGGGCACTTTTCTGCGCTCCAAAGGTGCGCACTTTTGGAGGGCACTTTTTGGAGGGCACTTTTCTGCGCTCCAAAGGTGCGCACTTTTGGAGGGCACTTTTTGGAGGGCACTTTTCTGCGCTCCAAAGGTGCGCACTTTTGGAGGGCACTTTTTGGAGGGCACTTTTCTGCGCTCCAAAGGTGCGCACTTTTGGAGGGCACTTTTTGGAGGGCACTTTTCTGCGCTCCAAAGGTGCGCACTTTTGGAGGGCACTTTTTGGAGGGCACTTTTCTGCGCTCCAAAGGTGCGCACTTTTGGAGGGCACTTTTTGGAGGGCACTTTTCTGCGCTCCAAAGGTGCGCACTTTTGGAGGGCACTTTTGTGCACTCCAAAGGTGCGCACTTTTGGAGGGCACTTTTCCTGTGCTCCAAAGGTGCACACCTAGGTGAGCACCTTCGACCACACCTTGTAGCACACCAAACTCTGACTTTCGACTTCATCCGCAATGCAGGGTCTTTGAGGTTGGCGCAATGCGCACAACCAGGGGAGTCGACCCATCAAACCCAACACCTCCCCTATATAAGCTATTTGTCTGATTCTCATACATGCGTAGCCTGCAGGAGCAATTAGGACATCGACCCCAACTTTCGGCTTCTAAACGAAAACAAGGTCTTTGAGGTTGGTGTAATGCGAACAACTAGGGGAGTCAACCCATCAAACCCAACACCTCCCCTATATAAGCTATTTGTCTGATTCTCATACATGTGTAGTCTACAGGAGCAATTAGGACATCGACCCCAACTTTTGACTTCTTAACGAAAACAAGGTCTTTGAGGTTGACGTAATGCGCACAACCAGGGGAGTCGACCCATCAAACCCAACACCTCCCCTATATAAGCTATTTGTCCGATTCTCATACATGTGTAGCCTGCAGGAGCCATTAGGACATTGACCCCAACTTTTGACTTCTTAACGAAAACAAGGTCTTTGAGGTTGGCGTAATGCGCACAACCAAGGGAGTTGACCCATCAAACCCAACACCTCCCCTATATAAGCTATTTGTCTGATTCTCATACATGTGTAGCCTGCAACAACGATTAGGACATCCACCCCAACTTCTGAATTCGTCTGCGTTGACCACACCAAAGGTGCACGCCTTGGTGCTCACCAAAATCCGACTTCCGACTTCTTCTGCTATGCGGGGTCTTTGAGGTTGGCGCAGTGCGCACAACCAGGGGAGTCAACCCACCGAATGCAACACCTCCCCTATATAAGCTATTTGTCTGATTCTCATACATGCGTAGACTGCAGCAATGATTAGGACATCCACCCCAACTTTTGACTTCTTAAACAAGACAGGGTCTTTGAAGTTGGTGCAGTGCACACAACCAGGGGAGTCGACCCATCAAACGCAACACCTCCCCTATATAAAGCTATTTGTCCGATTCTCATACGTGTAGTCTGCAGCAGCGATTAGGACATCGACCCCAACTTCCGAATTCGTTTGCATTGACCGCACCAAAGGTGCACGCCTTGGTGTGCACCCTGGAGTGCACTTTGGTGCTCACCTCGGTGCACACTTTGGTGTGCACCTCGGTGTGCACCAAAGGTGCGCACCTTGGAGCGCACCAAAGGTGTACACTTTGGAGCGCACCACATAGGGTCTTTGAGAGGTTGGCGCAGTGCGCACACCAAGGTGGGTGTTGAGGTGCGTGCCGAGGTGGGTGGGTGCTAGGGTGCGCTCCATGGTGGGTGCCAGGGTGGGTGCGTGCTAGGGTGGATTCCAAAGAGGGTCATAGGGTGGGTGCCAAGGTGGGTTGGTGATATAGTGGGTTCAAAGGTGGGTACTAGGGTGGGTTCCAAGGTGGGTCACAAGTTGGGTGCCAGGATGCGTGGGTGTTAGGTTGGGTGCCAAGGTGGGCTCCTGCGTGGGTGGGTGCTAGGGTGGGTTTCAAGGTGGACGCGAGGGCGGGTGCCAAGGTGGGTAACAAGTTGGGTGTTAGGATGGGTGAGTGCTAGAGTGGGTGCCAAGGTGGGTGGGTGCTAAGGTGGATGCCAAGGTGGTTCACAGGGTGGGTGGGTTCTAGGGTGAGTTCCAAGGTGGGTCACAGGTTCAGTGCTAGGGTGGGTGTCAAGGCGGGTGTCGAGGTGCCTGGGTGCTAGGGTGTGGATGCCAATGTGGGTCATAGGGTGGGTACTAGGGTGGGCTGCAATGTGGGTGCCAAGGTGGGTAACATGCTCGGTGGGTTCTAAATTGGGTGCCAGGGTGGGTGTGCACCCACCTTGCCCGAGGTGGGTGCCAAGGTGCCAGTGTGGGTGGGTGCTAAGGTGGATGCCAAGGTGGGTGAGAAGGTGGGTGATAGGTTGAGTGGTAGGATGGGTGGGTGCCAAGATGGGTCACAGGGTGGGTGCAAGGGTGGGTAGGTGCTAGGGTTGGTGTCAGGGTGGGTGGGTGCTAGGTTGGGTTCCAAGGTGGGTGCGAGGGTGAGTGTCAAGGTGGGTCACAGGTTAGGTGCTAGGATGGGTGAGTGCTAGGGTGCAAAGGTGCCAGGGTGGGTGCTAGGATGGGTCGATGCTAGGGTGAGTGGCAAGGTGGGTCCACAAGTGTCAAGGTGGGTGCCGAGGTGGGTGCCAAGTCGGCGACTGCTATGGTGGATGCCAAGGTGGGTCACGGGGTGGGTGCCAAGTTGCTAGGTTGGGTTCCAAGGTGGGTGCCAACGTGGGTGCTAGGGTGCGTGGGTTAAAGGGTGTGTCACAACGTGGGTGCCAGGATGGGTGCGCACCCACACTGGCCAAGACGGGTGCGGGTGCAAGGTTGGGTTCCAAGCCCGGTCACAGGCTGGGTGCTAGGATGGGTGGGTGCCAAGGTGGGCACCAGGGTGGGTGCACCCACCCTGGCCAAGGTGGGTCACGGGGTGGGTCCTAGGGTGGGTAACGGGGTGGGTACTAAGGTGCGTGCCAAGGTGGGTCATAGGGTGGGTGCCAAGGTGGGCACCAGGGTGGGTGTGCACCAACCCTAGCCAGGGTAGGTCACGGGGTGGTTGTCGGGGTGGGCGTCAAGGAGCCAAGGTGGGTGGCAAGTAGCCAAGTTGCGTGCCAAGGTGGGTGTCGGGGTGGGTGCCAAGGATCCAAGGTGGGTGCCAAGGAACCAAGGTGGGTGTCTGGGTGGGTGCCGAGGTGGGAGCCAGGGTGGGTCCCAAGGTGAGTGCAAAGGTGGGTGCCAGGGTCAAGGTGAGTGCCAATGTGGGTTCCAAGGTGCCAGGGTCAGGGTGAGTGCCAATGTGGGTTCAAAGGTGCTAAGTTGGGTGCGAGGTTGGGTGCGAGGGTGGGTGGGTGCCAAGGTGTGCTAGGTGGAAGCCCGGGTGGGTCGGCATCCCATGGGTGTCGAGTTGGGTGCCTGATGGGTGCTTCTTGTCAAGTTTTAGTCGTCGGGACTCATTTCGAGCCTTAGAGGTCGTTTCTTGTCCGGTTGCCCTGTCTTCGACCTGGGAACCCAATTTTGGTCCTCGGGTCCCATTTTTTTTTGTCTCGCATCCCACTTTTGGCCTGTGGCCTTTTCGGGGTCGATTCTCGTTTTGGGCATCAGAGCATGTTTCTTCTCCTAAAACCCAATATTTGTTTATTAAGTCTCGGAACACATTTTTGTTCTCGTGGACCCATCATGGGTCTTGGAACGCATTTGTGGTCCTTGGGTCCCATTTTGCATCCCGAAACTTGTGTTTTGGTGCTTGATCCCTATTTTGGGTGCCCACCTTGCACCAAGTGCGCACCCGGGGCAAACCGAGCGCCTTGGTGCACCGGGGCAAGATCGAGCGTGCACCCGAGGCGCCCCGAACATGCACCAAGGTGCACTCGGCCCACATGTGAGCGCAGGTCGTTGCGCCCGAGGTGGTGTGTGGGCACCGCGTTGCAGACGGGACACTGCACGCACACGACGCCCCCTCCAGGTGCACGCACGTAGGCCGGGCCGGGTGCACACCCGACGCCCTAGCAAGGTGCGCGCACCCGGGCAGGGCTCACACTTGGCGAACGGGGCGCACTTCGCGAGGGAGGGTGTGCACCTCGACGGGGGTGGGTGGCCGGGGTGGATTCGCACGTGGGTCGCGGTTTGCTAAGTACACACTGCGACAAGCTCATAACGGGTGCGATCATACCAGCGTTAGTGCACCGGATCCCATCAGAACTCCGCAGTTAAGCGCGCTTGGGCCGGAGTAGTACTGGGATGGGTGACCTCCCGGGAAGTCCCGGTGTTGCACCCTTTTTTAGTTTTTCGCCGGGCGTCGCAATGCTATTTGAATAAACCTTTTGCCCGTTTGCGTTCTCGTCGGGGCCGGGCCGGGCCGGGGTGCGCTGCCCGCACTACCGCGCGCGCGGGGGCGACACCGAGCGCGCACCCGAGGCGCCCCGAGCACACAGGCCACGGTGCAACCCGGGCGTTGTGCGCGCACCCCGGTGCGCCCGAGGTGCTGCGCGCGCACCCAGGTGAAATCGGTGTGCACCTCGGCCAGTGCGCGCTCGGTCGAGTCGCGCACGTTGGCCAAGGTGCACGGTGATGTTTCTTACTCTAAGGTTCCGCACCAGACGCCCGGGACAGGTGAGCGAAGCTGGGCGGGGCCGGGTGCGCGGCCGGGGCAGGTGCACGCAGCTGGAGAGAGCTTTGGAGCACACTTCGGAGCGCACCAATGATGCGCTCCATTCAAAAGTTTCCTGAAAAGGCAAAAAAAGTTGAGATTATAGAATTTCCCACTTGAGAGATTGTAAAAAAAAAAAATTTAAAATGAAGGAAACGCGGGTGCCAAGGTGTGCGCAGCCCAGCCAAGGTGTGCGCACCAAGGCGCCCACCCTGGCGAAGGTGCACGCAAGGTGCGCACCCGAGGCAAACCGGACAATTAACCCAACTTTCGACTTCGCGCGCACCTTGGAGCGCACTTCGGAGCGCTCCTTGGTGCGCACCAATCTTGGGCACCTCGGAGTGCACCATGGCGCCCACCAAGGTGCGCACCCGGGGCAAACCGAGCTCCGACTTCGTGCGCACCTTGGAGCGCACGAAAGGTGCGCACCATGGCGCCCACCAAGGTGCGCAGCCCAGCCAAGGCGTGCGCATCAAGGTGCGCACCCTGGCGAAGGTGCGCACCCGGGGCAAACCGAGCTCCGACTTCGTGCGCACCTTGGAGCGCACAAAAGGTGCGCAACCCAGCCAAGGTGTGCGCACCCCGGTCAAACCGAGCTCCGAATCGTGCGCACCAGAGGTGCACGCCATCGTGCGCACCTTGGAGCACACTTCGGAGCCCTCCTTGGTGCGCGCCGATGTTGCGCACCTCGGAGCGCACCCGGGGAAAACAATGCAATTAACCCGACTTTCGACTTCGTGGGCACCTCGGAGCGCTCTCGGGTTCGCACCTCGGAGCACACCGAGGTGCCCACCCTGGCGAAGGTGCACGCGAGGTGCGCACCCGGGGCAAACCGGGCTCCGACTTCGTGCACGCCGCACCTTGGAGCACACTTCGGAGCGCTCCTTGGTGCGCACCAGGGCGCGCAACCCAGCCGAGGTGCCCACCCCGGCGAAGGTGCACGCGAGGTGCGCACCCGGGGCAAACCGGGCTCCGACTTCGTGCACGCCATGGTGCCCACCGCGGCGAAGGTGCACGCGAGGTGCGCACCCGGGGCAAACCGGGCTCCGACTTCGTGCACGCCGCACCTTGGAGCACACTTCGGAGCGCTCCTTGGTGCGCACCATGGTGCCCACCAGGGCGCGCAACCCCGCCGAAGGTGCACGCGAGGTGCGCACCCGGGGCAAACCGGGCTCCGACTTCGTGCACGCCGCACCTTGGAGCACACTTCGGAGCGCTCCTTGGTGCGCACCATGGTGCCCACCAGGGCGCGCAACCCCGCCGAAGGTGCACGCGAGGTGCGCACCCGGGGCAAACCGGGCTCCGACTTCGTGCACGCCATGGTGCGCACCGCGGCGAAGGTGCGCACCCGGGGCAAACCGGGCTCCGACTTCGTGCACGCCGCACCTTGGAGCACACTTCGGAGCGCTCCTTGGTGCGCACCAGGGCGCGCAACCCAGCCGAGGTGCCCACCCCGGCGAAGGTGCACGCGAGGTGCGTACCCGGGGCAAACCGGGCTCCGACTTCGTGCACGCCGCACCTTGGAGCACACTTCGGAGCGCTCCTTGGTGCGCACCATGGTGCCCACCAGGCCGCGCAACCCAGCCAAGGTGTGCGCACCAAGGTGCACGCGAGGTGCGCACCCGGGGCAAACCGGGGTCCGACTTCGTGCACGCCGCACCTTGGAGCACACATCGGGGCGCTCCCGGGTTCGCACCGGCGTTGCGCACCGTGGTGGGCACCTCGGAGCACACCAAGGTGGGCAGCGAGGTGCGCACCTTTGATGCGATGCCTTCACTAATTTCCATAAAAGGCAAAAAAAAAACGAGATTTTAAAATTTCCGTTTTGAAAGATAGTGAGAAAAAGGGAATGCTGGTGCCATCTTGAGCCCGCCCTGGTGCGCAGCCCAGCCAAGGTGTGCGCACCAAGGTGCCCACCCTGGCGAAGGTGCGCGCCCGGGCAATTAACCCAACTTCCAACTTCGCGCGCGCCAGGGTGGGAGCGCACCCAACAACCGGGCCTGGGAAGAGCCAATGCGAGAAACCCCACCAAACGCTCTGACAAAAAAAGAGGGGGCGCTCCAGTAACCCCGCTTCGGAGCGCACCCTGGGCAAACCCAGCCAAGGTGCCCACCCCGGCCAAGGTGCAGGCGAGGTGCGCACCCGGGGCAAACCGGGCTCCGACAACGTGCACGCCGCACCTTGGAGCACACTTCGTAGCGCTCCCGGGTGCGCACCTCAGAGCACACCAAGGTGGGCAGCGAGGTGCGCACCTTTGATGCGCTGCCTTCACTAATTTCCAGAAAAGGCAAAAAAAAAAGGAGATTTTAAAATTTCCGTTTTGAAAGATAGTGAAAAAAACGGAACGCGCGTGCCATCTTGAGCCCGCCCTGGTGCGCAGCCCAGGTAAGGTGCCCACCCTGGCAAAGGTGCGCACCCGGGCAATTAACCCTACTTCCGACTTCGTGCGCGCCAGGGTGGCAACCGGGCCTCGGAAGAGCCAATGCGAGAAACCCCACCAAACGCTCCGACAAAAAAAGAGGCGGCGCTCCAATAACCCCGCTTCGGAGCGCAGCCGGGGCAAACCCAGCCAAGGTGCCCACCCCGACGAAGGTGCACGCGAGGTGCGCACCCGGGGCAAACCGGGCTCCGACAACGTGCACGCAGCACCTTGGAGCACACTTCGAAGCACTCCCGGGTGCCCACCGGCGTTGCGCACCGTGGTGGGCAGCGAGGTGCGCACCTTTGATGCGCTGCCTTCACTAATTTCCAGAAAAAGGCAAAAAAAAATGAGATTTTAAAATTTCCGTTTTGAAAGATAGTGAAAAAAAAGGAACGCGGGTGCCATCTTGAGCCCGCCCTGGTGCGCAGCCCAGGCAAGGCATGCGCACCAAGGTGCCCACCCGAGGTGCACACCCGGGGCAAACCGGGCTCCGACTTCGTGCAGGCCGCACCTTGGAGCACACTTCGGAGCGCTCCTTGGTGCGCACCATGGTGCCCACCAGGGCGCGCAACCCAGCCAAGGTCTGCACACCAAGGTGCCCACCCCGGCGAAGGTGCACGCGAGGTGCGCACCCGGGGCAAACCGGGCTCCGACTTCGTGCACGCCATGGTGCCCACCGCGGCGAAGGTGCACGCGAGGTGCGCACCCGGGGCAAACCGGGCTCCGACTTCGTGCACGCCGCACCTTGGAGCACACTTCGGAGCGCTCCTTGGTGCGCACCATGGTGCCCACCAGGGCGCGCAACCCAGCCAAGGTGTGCGCACCAAGGTGCACGCGAGGTGCGCACCCGGGGCAAACCGGGGTCCGACTTCGTGCACGCCGCACCTTGGAGCACACATCGGAGCGCTCCCAGGTTCGCACCAGCGTTGCGCACCTTTGATGCGCTGCCTTCACTAATTTCCAGAAAAGGCAAAAAAAAACGATATTTTAAAATTTCCGTTCTGAAAGATAGTGAAAAAAACGGAACGCGGGTGCCATCTTGAGCCCTTCCTGGTGCGCAGCCCAGGCAAGTTGTGCGCACCAAGGTGCCCACCCTGGCGGAGGTGCGCGCCCGGGGCAAACCGGGCTCCGACTTCGTGCACTGCATGGTGCCCACCAAGGCGCGCAACCCAGCCAAGGTGCCCACCGCAGCGAAGGTGCACGCGAGGTGCACACCCGGGGCAAACCGGGCTCCGACTTCGTGCACGCCGCACCTTGGAGCACACTTCAGAGCGCTCCTTGGTGCGCACCAGGGCGCGCAACCCAGCCGAGGTGCCCACCCCGGCGAAGGTGCACGCGAGGTGCGCACCCGGGGCAAACCGGGCTCCGACTTCGTGCACGCCATGGTGCCCACCGCGGCGAAGGTGCGCACCCGGGGCAAACCGGGCTCCGACTTCGTGCACGCCGCACCTTGGAGCACACTTCGGAGCGCTCCTTGGTGCGCACCATGGTGCCCACCAGGCCGCGCAACCCAGCCAAGGTGTGCGCACCAAGGTGCACGCGAGGTGCGCACCCGGGGCAAACCGGGGTCCGACTTCGTGCACGCCGCACCTTGGAGCACACATCGGGGCGCTCCCGGGTTCGCACCGGCGTTGCGCACCGTGGTGGGCACCTCGGAGCACACCAAGGTGGGCAGCGAGGTGCGCACCTTTGATGCGATGCCTTCACTAATTTCCATAAAAGGCAAAAAAAAAACGAGATTTTAAAATTTCCGTTTTGAAAGATAGTGAGAAAAAGGGAATGCTGGTGCCATCTTGAGCCCGCCCTGGTGCGCAGCCCAGCCAAGGTTTGCGCACCAAGGTGCCCACCCTGGCGAAGGTGCGCGCCCGGGCAATTAACCCAACTTCCAACTTCGCGCGCGCCAGGGTGGGAGCGCACCCAACAACCGGGCCTGGGAAGAGCCAATGCGAGAAACCCCACCAAACTCTCTGACAAAAAAAGAGGGGGCGCTCCAGTAACCCCGCTTCGGAGCGCACCCTGGGCAAACCCAGCCAAGGTGCCCACCCCGGCCAAGGTGCAGGCGAGGTGCGCACCCGGGGCAAACCGGGCTCCGACAACGTGCACGCCGCACCTTGGAGCACACTTCGTAGCGCTCCCGGGTGCGCACCTCAGAGCACACCAAGGTGGGCAGCGAGGTGCGCACCTTTGATGCGCTGCCTTCACTAATTTCCAGAAAAGGCAAAAAAAAAAGGAGATTTTAAAATTTCCGTTTTGAAAGATAGTGAAAAAAACGGAACGCGCGTGCCATCTTGAGCCCGCCCTGGTGCGCAGCCCAGGTAAGGTGCCACCCTGGCAAAGGTGCGCACCCGGGCAATTAACCCTACTTCCGACTTCGTGCGCGCCAGGGTGGCAACCGGGCCTCGGAAGAGCCAATGCGAGAAACCCCACCAAACGCTCCGACAAAAAAAGAGGCGGCGCTCCAATAACCCCGCTTCGGAGCGCAGCCGGGGCAAACCAAGCCAAGGTGCCCACCCCGACGAAGGTGCACGCGAGGTGCGCACCCGGGGCAAACCGGGCTCCGACAACGTGCACGCAACACCTTGGAGCACACTTCGAAGCACTCCCGGGTGCCCACCGGCGTTGCGCACCGTGGTGGGCAGCGAGGTGCGCACCTTTGATGCGCTGCCTTCACTAATTTCCAGAAAAAGGCAAAAAAAAATGAGATTTTAAAATTTCCGTTTTGAAAGATAGTGAAAAAAAAGGAACGCGGGTGCCATCTTGAGCCCGCCCTGGTGCGCAGCCCAGGCAAGGCATGCGCACCAAGGTGCCCACCCGAGGTGCACACCCGGGGCAAACCGGGCTCTGACTTCGTGCAGGCCGCACCTTGGAGCACACTTCGGAGCGCTCCTTGGTGCGCACCATGGTGCCCACCAGGGCGCACCCGGGGCAAACCGGGCTCCGACTTTGTGCACGCCGCACCTTGGAGCACACATCGGAGCGCTCCCAGGTTCGCACCAGCGTTGCGCACCTTTGATGCGCTGCCTTCACTAATTTCCAGAAAAGGCAAAAAAAAACGATATTTTAAAATTTCCGTTCTGAAAGATAGTGAAAAAAACGGAACGCGGGTGCCATCTTGAGCCCTTCCTGGTGCGCAGCCCAGGCAAGTTGTGCGCACCAAGGTGCCCACCCTGGCGGAGGTGCGCGCCCGGGGCAAACCGGGCTCCGACTTCGTGCACTGCATGGTGCCCACCAAGGCGCGCAACCCAGCCAAGGTGCCCACCGCAGCGAAGGTGCACGCGAGGTGCGCACCCGAGGTGCACACCCGGGGCAAACCGGGCTCCGACTTCGTGCACGCCGCACCTTGGAGCACACTTCAGAGCGCTCCTTGGTACGCACCAGGGCGCGCAACCCAGCCAAGGTGCTCACCCCGGCGAAGGTGCACGCGAGGTGCGCACCCGGGGCAAACCGGGCTCGGACTTCGTGCACGCCGCACCTTGGAGCACACATCGGAGCGCTCCCGGGTTCGCACCAGCATTGCGCACCTTTGATGCGCTGCCTTCACTAATTTCCAGAAAAGGCAAAAAAAAGAAAAAAATGAGATTTTAAAATTTCCGTTTTGAAAGATAGTGAAAAAAACGGAACGCGGGTGCCATCTTGAGCCCGCCCTGGTGTGCAGCCCAGGCAAGTTGTGCGCACCAAGGCACCCACCCTGGCCAAGGTGGGTCACGGGGTGGGTCCTAGGGTGGGTAACGGGGTGGGTACTAAGGTGCGTGCCAAGGTGGGTCATAGGGTGGGTGCCAAGGTGGGCACCAGGGTGGGTGTGCACCAACCCTAGCCAGGGTAGGTCACGGGGTGGTTGTCGGGGTGGGCGTCAAGGAGCCAAGATGGGTGGCAAGTAGCCAAGTTGCGTGCCAAGGTGGGTGTCGGGGTGGGTGCCAAGGATCCAAGGTGGGTGCCAAGGAACCAAGGTGGGTGTCTGGGTGGGTGCCGAGGTGGGAGCCAGGGTGGGTCCCAAGGTGAGTGCAAAGGTGGGTGCCAGGGTCAAGGTGAGTGCCAATGTGGGTTCCAAGGTGCCAGGGTCAGGGTGAGTGCCAATGTGGGTTCAAAGGTGCTAAGTTGGGTGCGAGGTTGGGTGCGAGGGTGGGTGGGTGCCAAGGTGTGCTAGGTGGAAGCCCGGGTGGGTCGGCATCCCATGGGTGTCGAGTTGGGTGCCTGATGGGTGCTTCTTGTCAAGTTTTAGTCGCCGGGACTCATTTCGAGCCTTAGAGGTCGTTTCTTGTCCGGTTGCCCTGTCTTCGACCTGGGAACCCAATTTTGGTCCTCGGGTCCCATTTTTTTTTGTCTCGCATCCCACTTTTGGCCTGTGGCCTTTTCGGGGTCGATTCTCGTTTTGGGCATCAGAGCATGTTTCTTCTCCTAAAACCCAATATTTGTTTATTAAGTCTCGGAACACATTTTTGTTCTCGTGGACCCATCATGGGTCTTGGAACGCATTTGTGGTCCTTGGGTCCCATTTTGCATCCCGAAACTTGTGTTTTGGTGCTTGATCCCTATTTTGGGTGCCCACCTTGCACCAAGTGCGCACCCGGGGCAAACCGAGCGCCTTGGTGCACCGGGGCAAGATCGAGCGTGCACCCGAGGCGCCCCGAACATGCACCAAGGTGCACTCGGCCCACATGTGAGCGCAGGTCGTTGCGCCCGAGGTGGTGTGTGGGCACCGCGTTGCAGACGGGACACTGCACGCACACGACGCCCCCTCCAGGTGCACGCACGTAGGCCGGGCCGGGTGCACACCCGACGCCCTAGCAAGGTGCGCGCACCCGGGCAGGGCTCACACTTGGCGAACGGGGCGCACTTCGCGAGGGAGGGTGTGCACCTCGACGGGGGTGGGTGGCCGGGGTGGATTCGCACGTGGGTCGCGGTTTGCTAAGTACACACTGCGACAAGCTCATAACGGGTGCGATCATACCAGCGTTAGTGCACCGGATCCCATCAGAACTCCGCAGTTAAGCGCGCTTGGGCCGGAGTAGTACTGGGATGGGTGACCTCCCGGGAAGTCCCGGTGTTGCACCCTTTTTTAGTTTTTCGCCGGGCGTCGCAATGCTATTTGAATAAACCTTTTGCCCGTTTGCGTTCTCGTCGGGGCCGGGCCGGGCCGGGGTGCGCTGCCCGCACTACCGCGCGCGCGGGGGCGACACCGAGCGCGCACCCGAGGCGCCCCGAGCACACAGGCCACGGTGCAACCCGGGCGTTGTGCGCGCACCCCGGTGCGCCCGAGGTGCTGCGCGCGCACCCAGGTGAAATCGGTGTGCACCTCGGCCAGTGCGCGCTCGGTCGAGTCGCGCACGTTGGCCAAGGTGCACGGTGATGTTTCTTACTCTAAGGTTCCGCACCAGACGCCCGGGACAGGTGAGCGAAGCTGGGCGGGGCCGGGTGCGCGGCCGGGGCAGGTGCACGCAGCTGGAGAGAGCTTTGGAGCACACTTCGGAGCGCACCAATGATGCGCTCCATTCAAAAGTTTCCTGAAAAGGCAAAAAAAGTTGAGATTATAGAATTTCCCACTTGAGAGATTGTAAAAAAAAAAAATTTAAAATGAAGGAAACGCGGGTGCCAAGGTGTGCGCAGCCCAGCCAAGGTGTGCGCACCAAGGCGCCCACCCTGGCGAAGGTGCACGCAAGGTGCGCACCCGAGGCAAACCGGACAATTAACCCAACTTTCGACTTCGCGCGCACCTTGGAGCGCACTTCGGAGCGCTCCTTGGTGCGCACCAATCTTGGGCACCTCGGAGTGCACCATGGCGCCCACCAAGGTGCGCACCCGGGGCAAACCGAGCTCCGACTTCGTGCGCACCTTGGAGCGCACGAAAGGTGCGCACCATGGCGCCCACCAAGGTGCGCAGCCCAGCCAAGGCGTGCGCATCAAGGTGCGCACCCTGGCGAAGGTGCGCACCCGGGGCAAACCGAGCTCCGACTTCGTGCGCACCTTGGAGCGCACAAAAGGTGCGCAACCCAGCCAAGGTGTGCGCACCCCGGTCAAACCGAGCTCCGAATCGTGCGCACCAGAGGTGCACGCCATCGTGCGCACCTTGGAGCACACTTCGGAGCCCTCCTTGGTGCGCGCCGATGTTGCGCACCTCGGAGCGCACCCGGGGAAAACAATGCAATTAACCCGACTTTCGACTTCGTGGGCACCTCGGAGCGCTCTCGGGTTCGCACCTCGGAGCACACCGAGGTGCCCACCCTGGCGAAGGTGCACGCGAGGTGCGCACCCGGGGCAAACCGGGCTCCGACTTCGTGCACGCCGCACCTTGGAGCACACTTCGGAGCGCTCCTTGGTGCGCACCAGGGCGCGCAACCCAGCCGAGGTGCCCACCCCGGCGAAGGTGCACGCGAGGTGCGCACCCGGGGCAAACCGGGCTCCGACTTCGTGCACGCCATGGTGCCCACCGCGGCGAAGGTGCACGCGAGGTGCGCACCCGGGGCAAACCGGGCTCCGACTTCGTGCACGCCGCACCTTGGAGCACACTTCGGAGCGCTCCTTGGTGCGCACCATGGTGCCCACCAGGGCGCGCAACCCCGCCGAAGGTGCACGCGAGGTGCGCACCCGGGGCAAACCGGGCTCCGACTTCGTGCACGCCGCACCTTGGAGCACACTTCGGAGCGCTCCTTGGTGCGCACCATGGTGCCCACCAGGGCGCGCAACCCCGCCGAAGGTGCACGCGAGGTGCGCACCCGGGGCAAACCGGGCTCCGACTTCGTGCACGCCATGGTGCGCACCGCGGCGAAGGTGCGCACCCGGGGCAAACCGGGCTCCGACTTCGTGCACGCCGCACCTTGGAGCACACTTCGGAGCGCTCCTTGGTGCGCACCAGGGCGCGCAACCCAGCCGAGGTGCCCACCCCGGCGAAGGTGCACGCGAGGTGCGTACCCGGGGCAAACCGGGCTCCGACTTCGTGCACGCCGCACCTTGGAGCACACTTCGGAGCGCTCCTTGGTGCGCACCATGGTGCCCACCAGGCCGCGCAACCCAGCCAAGGTGTGCGCACCAAGGTGCACGCGAGGTGCGCACCCGGGGCAAACCGGGGTCCGACTTCGTGCACGCCGCACCTTGGAGCACACATCGGGGCGCTCCCGGGTTCGCACCGGCGTTGCGCACCGTGGTGGGCACCTCGGAGCACACCAAGGTGGGCAGCGAGGTGCGCACCTTTGATGCGATGCCTTCACTAATTTCCATAAAAGGCAAAAAAAAAACGAGATTTTAAAATTTCCGTTTTGAAAGATAGTGAGAAAAAGGGAATGCTGGTGCCATCTTGAGCCCGCCCTGGTGCGCAGCCCAGCCAAGGTGTGCGCACCAAGGTGCCCACCCTGGCGAAGGTGCGCGCCCGGGCAATTAACCCAACTTCCAACTTCGCGCGCGCCAGGGTGGGAGCGCACCCAACAACCGGGCCTGGGAAGAGCCAATGCGAGAAACCCCACCAAACGCTCTGACAAAAAAAGAGGGGGCGCTCCAGTAACCCCGCTTCGGAGCGCACCCTGGGCAAACCCAGCCAAGGTGCCCACCCCGGCCAAGGTGCAGGCGAGGTGCGCACCCGGGGCAAACCGGGCTCCGACAACGTGCACGCCGCACCTTGGAGCACACTTCGTAGCGCTCCCGGGTGCGCACCTCAGAGCACACCAAGGTGGGCAGCGAGGTGCGCACCTTTGATGCGCTGCCTTCACTAATTTCCAGAAAAGGCAAAAAAAAAAGGAGATTTTAAAATTTCCGTTTTGAAAGATAGTGAAAAAAACGGAACGCGCGTGCCATCTTGAGCCCGCCCTGGTGCGCAGCCCAGGTAAGGTGCCCACCCTGGCAAAGGTGCGCACCCGGGCAATTAACCCTACTTCCGACTTCGTGCGCGCCAGGGTGGCAACCGGGCCTCGGAAGAGCCAATGCGAGAAACCCCACCAAACGCTCCGACAAAAAAAGAGGCGGCGCTCCAATAACCCCGCTTCGGAGCGCAGCCGGGGCAAACCCAGCCAAGGTGCCCACCCCGACGAAGGTGCACGCGAGGTGCGCACCCGGGGCAAACCGGGCTCCGACAACGTGCACGCAGCACCTTGGAGCACACTTCGAAGCACTCCCGGGTGCCCACCGGCGTTGCGCACCGTGGTGGGCAGCGAGGTGCGCACCTTTGATGCGCTGCCTTCACTAATTTCCAGAAAAAGGCAAAAAAAAATGAGATTTTAAAATTTCCGTTTTGAAAGATAGTGAAAAAAAAGGAACGCGGGTGCCATCTTGAGCCCGCCCTGGTGCGCAGCCCAGGCAAGGCATGCGCACCAAGGTGCCCACCCGAGGTGCACACCCGGGGCAAACCGGGCTCCGACTTCGTGCAGGCCGCACCTTGGAGCACACTTCGGAGCGCTCCTTGGTGCGCACCATGGTGCCCACCAGGGCGCGCAACCCAGCCAAGGTCTGCACACCAAGGTGCCCACCCCGGCGAAGGTGCACGCGAGGTGCGCACCCGGGGCAAACCGGGCTCCGACTTCGTGCACGCCATGGTGCCCACCGCGGCGAAGGTGCACGCGAGGTGCGCACCCGGGGCAAACCGGGCTCCGACTTCGTGCACGCCGCACCTTGGAGCACACTTCGGAGCGCTCCTTGGTGCGCACCATGGTGCCCACCAGGGCGCGCAACCCAGCCAAGGTGTGCGCACCAAGGTGCACGCGAGGTGCGCACCCGGGGCAAACCGGGGTCCGACTTCGTGCACGCCGCACCTTGGAGCACACATCGGAGCGCTCCCAGGTTCGCACCAGCGTTGCGCACCTTTGATGCGCTGCCTTCACTAATTTCCAGAAAAGGCAAAAAAAAACGAGATTTTAAAATTTCCGTTCTGAAAGATAGTGAAAAAAACGGAACGCGGGTGCCATCTTGAGCCCTTCCTGGTGCGCAGCCCAGGCAAGTTGTGCGCACCAAGGTGCCCACCCTGGCGGAGGTGCGCGCCCGGGGCAATCCGGGCTCCGACTTCGTGCACTGCATGGTGCCCACCAAGGCGCGCAACCCAGCCAAGGTGCCCACCGCAGCGAAGGTGCACGCGAGGTGCGCACCCGAGGTGCACACCCGGGGCAAACCGGGCTCCGACTTCGTGCACGCCGCACCTTGGAGCACACTTCAGAGCGCTCCTTGGTGCGCACCAGGGCGCGCAACCCAACCAAGGTCTGCACACCAAGGTGCTCACCCCGGCGAAGGTGCACGCGAGGTGCGCACCCGGGGCAAACCGGGCTCGGACTTCGTGCACGCCGCACCTTGGAGCACACATCGGAGCGCTCCCGGGTTCG
>NW_026729035.1:102500-117500 GCF_030272615.1 Cryptomeria japonica | reverse complement strand
TCCGACAAAGAGAACGTTCCAAGGCGGCAGAGGAGGTTACCAGCCGAAGGATGCAGTAGCAATAACAGGTATAGTTCCGCGGCGGCCGAGAAGACTCACCGCATAGGAATCGGGATGCGAGGCGAGGGATGCGGCGGGAAGGCCCCGACGGCTAAACGGAAGAGGCTGCAGGGCCGCCTCGGAATGGTCCAAGCATCGGATGCGATTGGGACGACTACCAGTGCCAACCCCTTATCCCGCGATGCGTCCGATACACAGATAGTTCCAAGGCGGCCGAGGAGCCTCACCGCATATCAATCGGGGTGCGAGGCGAGGGATGGGGCGGGAAGGCCCCAACGGCTAGACGGAAGAGGCTTCAGGGCCACCTCGGAATGGTCCAAGCATCGGACGCGCTTGGGGCGACTGCCAGTGCCAACCCCTTATCCCGCGATGCGTCCGATACACAGATGGTTCCAAGGCGGCCGAGGAGCCTCACCGCATAGCAATCGGGGGTGCGAGGCGAGGGATGGGGCGGGAAGGCCCCAACGGCTAGACGGAAGAGGCTTCAGGGCCGCCTAGGAATGGTCCAAGCACCGGACACGCTTGGGGCGACTACCAGTGACAGCCCCCTATCCCGCGATGCGTCCGATACGAAGATGGTTCCAAGGCGGCCGAGGAGCCTCACCGCATAGCAATCGGGGTGCGAGGTGGGGGATGCGGCGAGATGGCCCCAACGGCTAGACGGAAGAGGCCACAGGGCCGCGTCGGAATAGTCCAAGCATCGGACGCGCTTGGGGCGACTACCAGTGACAACCCCTTATCCCGCGATGCGTCCGATACGAAGATAGTTCCAAGGCGGCCGAGGAGCCTCACCGCATAGCAATCGGGGTGCGAGGTGGGGGATGCGGCGAGATGGCCCCAACGGCTAGACGGAAGAGGCTGCAGGGCCGCCTCGGAATAGTCCAAGCATCGGACGCGCTTGGGGCCACTACCAGTGACAACCCCTTATCCCGCGATGCGTCCGATACGAAGATAGTTCCAAGGCGGCCGAAGAGCCTCACCGCATAGCAATCGGGGTGCGAGGTGGGGGATGCGGCGAGATGGCCCCAACGGCTAGACGGAAGAGGCCACAGGGCCGCCTCGGAATAGTCCAAGCATCGGACGCGCTTGGGGCGACTACCAGTGACAACCCCTTATCCCGCGATGCGTCCGATACGAAGATAGTTCCCAGGCGGCCGAGGAGCCTCACCGCATAGCAATCGGGGTGCGAGGCGAGGGATGCGGCGAGATGGCCCCAAAGGCTAGACGGAAGAGGCTACAGGGCTGCCTCGGAATAGTCCAAGCATCGGACGCGCTTGGGGCGACTACCACTGCCAACCCCTTATCCCGCGATGCGTCCGATACACAGATAGTTCCGAGGCGGCCGAGGAGGTGGGGGATGCAGCGAGATGGCCCCAACGGCTAGACGGAAGAGGCTGCAGGGCCGCCTCGGAATAGTCCAAGCATCGGACGCGCTTGGGGCGACTACCAGTGACAACCCCTTATCCCGCGATGCGTCCGATACACAGATAGTTCCGAGGCGGCCAAGGAGCCTCACCGCATAGCAATCGTGGTGCGAGGTGGGGGATGCGGCGAGATGGCCCCAACGGCTAGACGGAAGAGGCTGCAGGGCCGCCTCGGAATGGTCCAAGCATCGGATGCGCTTGGGGCGACTACCACTGCCAACCCCTTATCCCGCGATGCGTCCGATACACAGATAGTTCCAAGGCGGCCGAGGAGCCTCACAGCATAGCAATCAGGGTGCGAGGCGAGGGATGCGGCGAGAAAGCCCCAACGGCTAGAGGGAAGAGGCTTCAGGTCCGCCTCGGAATGGTCCAAGCATCGGACACGCTTGGGGCGACTACCAGTGACAACCCCTTATCCCGCGACGCGTCCGATACACAGATAGTTCCAAGGCGGCCGAGGAGCCTCACCGCATAGCAATCGGGGTGCGAGGCGAGGGATGCGGCGAGAAGGACCCAACGGCTACACGGAAGAGGCTTCGGGGCCGCCTCGGAATGGTCCAAGCATCGGACGCGCTTGGGGCGACTACCAGTGACAACCCCTTATCCCACGACGCGTCCGATACACAGATAGTTCCAAGGCGGCCGAGGAGCCTCACCGCATAGCAATCGGGGTGCGAGGCGAGGGATGCGGCGAGAACGACCCAACGGCTACACGGAAGAGGCTTCGGGGCCGCCTCGGAATGGTCCAAGCATCGGACGCGCTTGGGGCGACTACCAGTGACAACCCCTTATCCCGCGACGCGTCCGATACACAGATAGTTCCAAGGCGGCCGAGGAGCCTCACCGCATAGCAATCGGGGTGCGAGGCGAGGGATGCGGCGAGAAGGACCCAACGGCTAGACGGAAGAGGCTTCGGGTCCGCCTCGGAATGGTCCAAGCATCGGACGCGCTTGGGGCGACTACCAGTGACAACCCCTTATCCCGCGACGCGTCCGATACACAGATAGTTCCAAGGCGGCCGAGGAGCCTCACCGCATAGCAATCGGGGTGCGAGGCGAGGGATGCGGCGAGAAGGACCCAACGGCTAGACGGAAGAGGCTTCGGGTCCGCCTCGGAATGGTCCAAGCATCGGACGCGCTTGGGGCGACTACCAGTGACAACCCCTTATCCCGCGACGCGTCCGATACACAGATAGTTCCAAGGCGGCCGAGGAGCCTCACCGCATAGCAATCGGGGTGCGAGGCGAGGGATGCGGCGAGAAGGACCCAACGGCTAGACGGAAGAGGCTTCGGGTCCGCCTCGGAATGGTCCAAGCATCGGACGCGCTTGGGGCGACTACCAGTGACAACCCCTTATCCCGCGACGCGTCCGATACACAGATAGTTCCGAGGCGGCCGAGGAGCCTCACCGCATAGCAATCGGGGTGCGAGGCGAAGGATGCGGCGAGAAGGACCCAACGGCTAGACGGAAGAGGCTTCGGGTCCGCCTCGGAATGGTCCAAGCATCGGACGCGCTTGGGGCGACTACCAGTGACAACCCCTTATCCCGCGACGCGTCCGATACACAGATAGTTCCAAGGCGGCCGAGGAGCCTCACCGCATAGCAATCGGGGTGCGAGGCGAGGGATGCGGCGAGAAGGACCCAACGGCTAGACGGAAGAGGCTTCAGGGCCGCCTCGGAATGGTCCAAGCATCGAACGAGCTTGGGGCGACTACCAGTGACAACCCCTTATCCCGCGACGCGTCCGATACACAGATAGTTCCGAGGCGGCCGAGGAGCCTCACCGCATAGCAATCGGGGTGCGAGGCGAGGGATGCGGCGAGAAGGACCCAACGGCTAGACGGAAGAGGCTTCAGGGCCGCCTCGGAATGGTCCAAGCATCGGACGCGCTTGGGGCGACTACCAGTGACAACCCCTTATCCCGCGACGCGTCCGATACACAGATAGTTCCGAGGCGGCCGAGGAGCCTCACCGCATAGCAATCGGGGTGCGAGGCGAGGGATGCGGCGAGAAGGACCCAACGGCTAGACGGAAGAGGCTTCAGGGCCGCCTCGGAATGGTCCAAGCATCGGACGCGCTTGGGGCGACTACCACTGACAACCCCTTATCCCGCGACGCGTCCGATACACAGATAGTTCCGAGGCGGCCGAGGAGCCTCACCGCATAGCAATCGGGGTGCGAGGCGAGGGATGCGGCGAGAAGGACCCAACGGCTAGACGGAAGAGGCTTCAGGGCCGCCTCGGAATGGTCCAAGCATCGGACGCGCTTGGGGCGACTACCAGTGACAACCCCTTATCCCGCGACGCGTCCGATACACAGATAGTTCCGAGGCGGCCGAGGAGCCTCACCGCATAGCAATCGGGGTGCGAGGCGAGGGATGCGGCGAGAAGGACCCAACGGCTAGACGGAAGAGGCTTCAGGGCCGCCTCGGAATGGTCCAAGCATCGGACGCGCTTGGGGCGACTACCGTTGCCAACCCCTTATCCCGCGATGCGTCTGATACACAGATAGTTCCGAGGCGGCCGAGGAGCCTCACCGCATAGCAATCGGGTTGCGAGGCAGATTATTGGGAAGGGAACCCCCTGGGATGCGGCTCAAGCAGTGCCCAAAGGGACTGGAATGCGGAATCACATCGAGAGACCCAAATGCTATACGAGGGCTCAAATCGAATTATCGATTTGGCCACGACATGGACGCATCGGAACGACTACCTTTGCCGAACCACTCGCAATTGCATCCATACCGAAACCAATAGACATTTCCGTTAGAGCCCTCGCATAGCATTCGGGAATCTCGCATGCCCCTCTAAATCGACCAATGCTGGCGCTCAATGAAAATCCGAGCGCTACCACCGTTCGAGCGCCAGCATTGGTCGAGTTAGAGGGGCACGGGGGAGAATGCTCCAGTCAACACCTCCCCTATATAAGTTATTTGTCCGATTCTCGCACAACCGTAGTCTGCCTCGTCGAATCAAACAACGGTCCCAGATTCCGACTTCCGTTCCGTAGAGACCCAAAAGCTAGATGGAGGCTCGCAAGAAAGAGAGTCGGCGCATAGCAATCGGGTTTCTCGAACGTTTAGGGACCGAGCTCACTTGCGGATAGGGCAAAATCCGCCAAGCAACCCAAAAGCTAGACGGGGGCTCGAATCGAATCGCCTAGGCGGCCACAACAACGACGTGTTGGATCGACTACCAGTGCCAAACCATTCAGCAAGACTAGTCTGTGTCGAGGCCGGATAGAGATTCTCAGAGAGCGCCCGCATAGCATTTAGGAGACCTGCCGCGTCCCTCACACTCGACAAATGGTGGTGCACGTTTATAAATCCGAGCGATCCCAACCCTTTCAAGCACCAACATCGGTCGAGATAGAGGGGCACGGAGGGGGCTGCGTGAGACAACACAGTCCCCTATATAAGTTATTTGTCCGATTCTCACACATCCGAAGAATGGTCATCAAATCGGACAACAGCCCAAACTTCCGACTTCCGTCCCAGAAAGCCCAAGAGCTATCTAAAACGTTCATGGCCGGAACTCGATCGCGGCTATACCAGTCCGCCAAGCAACCCAAAAGCTAGACTGGAGCTCTAGTCGAATCACCTCTGTGGCCATTGCAAGGACGTGTTGGAGCGACTACCATTGCCGAACCATTCCGCAGGTCGAGTCCATACCAAGGCCGCATAGAGATTCACGATGAGCTCCTGCATAGCAATCAGGAGACTTGCCGTGTCCATCACAATCGATAAATCCTGGTGCAAGATTTTTGCATCCGAGCGCTCCAACCAGTCGAGCACCAGCATCAATCGACATAAACGGGCACGGGGGGAGGATGCTCGAGAACACTACCTCCCCTATATAAGTTATTTGTCCGATTCTCAAGCAGCCGAAGTCTGGTCATCGAATCGGGTCAAAGACCACAACTTCCGACTTTACCCACAATGCAAGTCATCGAATCGAACATCGGCCCCCGAGTCGGACTCCATGCGTATGTCAGGTCATCGGACCCAAATTCCGCCTTCCTGCGCATGGCGGGCCATCAATATCAACTCGGTCATCGGACCCAAACTCCGCCTTTTTGCGTATGGCACGCCTTCAAATCGGTCATCGGACCCAAATTCCGCCTTCCTGTGCATGGCGGGCCATCAACATCAACTCGGTCATCGGACCCAAATTCCGCCTTTCTGCGCATGGCACGCCATCAACTCGGTCATCGGACCCAAATTCCGCCTTCCTGCGCATGGCAGGTCATCGGACACAAATTCAGACCTCGCCAATATGCCTACGTATCGAATCGGTCATCGGACCCAACTTCCGACTTCATCCATACTGTAGGGTCTTTGAGGTTGGCGCGGTGCGCTCAACCCAGGGAGTCGACCCATCGAAGCATACACCTCCCCTATATAAGCTATTTGTCCGATTCCCACACCTGTGTAGTTTGCACCTCTGACCAGGACATCGACCCCAACTTCCGAACTCGACTGCAACGACGGCACCAGCGCCTTGGTGCGCACCTTGCGACGCACAGTCCCAACATTCGCCTTCCTGCACATGGCAGGTCATCGGACCCAAATTCCGACCTCGCGAGTATGCCTACATATCGAATCGGTCATCGGACCCAACTTCCGACTTCATCCATACCGTAGGGTCTTTGAGGTTGGCGCGGTGCGCTCAACCCGGGGAGTCGACCCAACGAAGCATACACCTCCCCTATATAAGCTATTTGTCCGATTCCCACACCTGTGTAGTTTGCACCTCCGATCAAGACATCGACCCCAACTTCCGAACTCGCCTCCAACGACCGAACCAGCGCCTTGGTGCGCACCTTGCAACGCACAGTGCCAACATTCGCCTTCCTGCACGTGGCAGGTCATCGGACCCAAATTCCGACCTCGCGAGTATGCCTACATATCGAATCGGTCATCGGACCCAACTTCCGACTTCATCCATACCGTAGGGTCTTTGAGGTTGGCGCGGTGCGCTCAACCCGGGGAGTCGACCCAACGAAGCATACACCTCCCCTATATAAGCTATTTGTCCGATTCCCACACCTGTGTAGCTTGCACCTCCGATCAGGACATCGACCCCAACTTCCGAACTCGACTAAAAAGACCGCACCAGCGCCTTGGTGTGCACCTTGCAACGCACAGTGTCAACATTCGCCTTCCTGCACATGGCAGGTCATCGGACCCAAATTCCGACCTCATGAGCATACCTACTAATCGAATCGGTCATCGGACCCAACTTCCGACTTCATCCATACCGTAGGGTCTTTGAGGTTGGCGCGGTGCGCTCAACCTGGGGAGTCGACCCATCGAAGCATACACCTCCCCTATATAAGCTATTTGTCCGATTCCGACACCTGTGTAGTTTGCACCTCCGCTCAGGACATCGACCCCAACTTCCGAACTCGCCTGCAACGACCGAACCAGCGCCTTGGTGCGCACCAAAAGTGCGCACTTTTGGAGGGCACTTTTGTGCGCTCCAAAGGTGCGCACTTTTGGAGGGCACTTTTCTGCGCTCCAAAGGTGCGCACTTTTGGAGGGCACTTTTTGGAGGGCACTTTTCTGCGCTCCAAAGGTGCGCACTTTTGGAGGGCACTTTTTGGAGGGCACTTTTCTGCGCTCCAAAGGTGCGCACTTTTGGAGGGCACTTTTTGGAGGGCACTTTTCTGCGCTCCAAAGGTGCGCACTTTTGGAGGGCACTTTTTGGAGGGCACTTTTCTGCGCTCCAAAGGTGCGCACTTTTGGAGGGCACTTTTTGGAGGGCACTTTTCTGCGCTCCAAAGGTGCGCACTTTTGGAGGGCACTTTTTGGAGGGCACTTTTCTGCGCTCCAAAGGTGCGCACTTTTGGAGGGCACTTTTTGGAGGGCACTTTTCTGCGCTCCAAAGGTGCGCACTTTTGGAGGGCACTTTTTGGAGGGCACTTTTCTGCGCTCCAAAGGTGCGCACTTTTGGAGGGCACTTTTTGGAGGGCACTTTTCTGCGCTCCAAAGGTGCGCACTTTTGGAGGGCACTTTTTGGAGGGCACTTTTCTGCGCTCCAAAGGTGCGCACTTTTGGAGGGCACTTTTTGGAGGGCACTTTTCTGCGCTCCAAAGGTGCGCACTTTTGGAGGGCACTTTTGTGCACTCCAAAGGTGCGCACTTTTGGAGGGCACTTTTCCTGTGCTCCAAAGGTGCACACCTAGGTGAGCACCTTCGACCACACCTTGTAGCACACCAAACTCTGACTTTCGACTTCATCCGCAATGCAGGGTCTTTGAGGTTGGCGCAATGCGCACAACCAGGGGAGTCGACCCATCAAACCCAACACCTCCCCTATATAAGCTATTTGTCTGATTCTCATACATGCGTAGCCTGCAGGAGCAATTAGGACATCGACCCCAACTTTCGGCTTCTAAACGAAAACAAGGTCTTTGAGGTTGGTGTAATGCGAACAACTAGGGGAGTCAACCCATCAAACCCAACACCTCCCCTATATAAGCTATTTGTCTGATTCTCATACATGTGTAGTCTACAGGAGCAATTAGGACATCGACCCCAACTTTTGACTTCTTAACGAAAACAAGGTCTTTGAGGTTGACGTAATGCGCACAACCAGGGGAGTCGACCCATCAAACCCAACACCTCCCCTATATAAGCTATTTGTCCGATTCTCATACATGTGTAGCCTGCAGGAGCCATTAGGACATTGACCCCAACTTTTGACTTCTTAACGAAAACAAGGTCTTTGAGGTTGGCGTAATGCGCACAACCAAGGGAGTTGACCCATCAAACCCAACACCTCCCCTATATAAGCTATTTGTCTGATTCTCATACATGTGTAGCCTGCAACAACGATTAGGACATCCACCCCAACTTCTGAATTCGTCTGCGTTGACCGCACCAAAGGTGCACGCCTTGGTGCTCACCAAAATCCGACTTCCGACTTCTTCTGCTATGCGGGGTCTTTGAGGTTGGCGCAGTGCGCACAACCAGGGGAGTCAACCCACCGAATGCAACACCTCCCCTATATAAGCTATTTGTCTGATTCTCATACATGCGTAGACTGCAGCAATGATTAGGACATCCACCCCAACTTTTGACTTCTTAAACAAGACAGGGTCTTTGAAGTTGGTGCAGTGCACACAACCAGGGGAGTCGACCCATCAAACGCAACACCTCCCCTATATAAAGCTATTTGTCCGATTCTCATACGTGTAGTCTGCAGCAGCGATTAGGACATCGACCCCAACTTCCGAATTCGTTTGCATTGACCGCACCAAAGGTGCACGCCTTGGTGTGCACCCTGGAGTGCACTTTGGTGCTCACCTCGGTGCACACTTTGGTGTGCACCTCGGTGTGCACCAAAGGTGCGCACCTTGGAGCGCACCAAAGGTGTACACTTTGGAGCGCACCACATAGGGTCTTTGAGAGGTTGGCGCAGTGCGCACACCAAGGTGGGTGTTGAGGTGCGTGCCGAGGTGGGTGGGTGCTAGGGTGCGCTCCATGGTGGGTGCCAGGGTGGGTGCGTGCTAGGGTGGATTCCAAAGAGGGTCATAGGGTGGGTGCCAAGGTGGGTTGGTGATATAGTGGGTTCAAAGGTGGGTACTAGGGTGGGTTCCAAGGTGGGTCACAAGTTGGGTGCCAGGATGCGTGGGTGTTAGGTTGGGTGCCAAGGTGGGCTCCTGCGTGGGTGGGTGCTAGGGTGGGTTTCAAGGTGGACGCGAGGGCGGGTGCCAAGGTGGGTAACAAGTTGGGTGTTAGGATGGGTGAGTGCTAGAGTGGGTGCCAAGGTGGGTGGGTGCTAAGGTGGATGCCAAGGTGGTTCACAGGGTGGGTGGGTTCTAGGGTGAGTTCCAAGGTGGGTCACAGGTTCAGTGCTAGGGTGGGTGTCAAGGCGGGTGTCGAGGTGCCTGGGTGCTAGGGTGTGGATGCCAATGTGGGTCATAGGGTGGGTACTAGGGTGGGCTGCAATGTGGGTGCCAAGGTGGGTAACATGCTCGGTGGGTTCTAAATTGGGTGCCAGGGTGGGTGTGCACCCACCTTGCCCGAGGTGGGTGCCAAGGTGCCAGTGTGGGTGGGTGCTAAGGTGGATGCCAAGGTGGGTGAGAAGGTGGGTGATAGGTTGAGTGGTAGGATGGGTGGGTGCCAAGATGGGTCACAGGGTGGGTGCAAGGGTGGGTAGGTGCTAGGGTTGGTGTCAGGGTGGGTGGGTGCTAGGTTGGGTTCCAAGGTGGGTGCGAGGGTGAGTGTCAAGGTGGGTCACAGGTTAGGTGCTAGGATGGGTGAGTGCTAGGGTGCAAAGGTGCCAGGGTGGGTGCTAGGATGGGTCGATGCTAGGGTGAGTGGCAAGGTGGGTCCACAAGTGTCAAGGTGGGTGCCGAGGTGGGTGCCAAGTCGGCGACTGCTATGGTGGATGCCAAGGTGGGTCACGGGGTGGGTGCCAAGTTGCTAGGTTGGGTTCCAAGGTGGGTGCCAACGTGGGTGCTAGGGTGCGTGGGTTAAAGGGTGTGTCACAACGTGGGTGCCAGGATGGGTGCGCACCCACACTGGCCAAGACGGGTGCGGGTGCAAGGTTGGGTTCCAAGCCCGGTCACAGGCTGGGTGCTAGGATGGGTGGGTGCCAAGGTGGGCACCAGGGTGGGTGCACCCACCCTGGCCAAGGTGGGTCACGGGGTGGGTCCTAGGGTGGGTAACGGGGTGGGTACTAAGGTGCGTGCCAAGGTGGGTCATAGGGTGGGTGCCAAGGTGGGCACCAGGGTGGGTGTGCACCAACCCTAGCCAGGGTAGGTCACGGGGTGGTTGTCGGGGTGGGCGTCAAGGAGCCAAGGTGGGTGGCAAGTAGCCAAGTTGCGTGCCAAGGTGGGTGTCGGGGTGGGTGCCAAGGATCCAAGGTGGGTGCCAAGGAACCAAGGTGGGTGTCTGGGTGGGTGCCGAGGTGGGAGCCAGGGTGGGTCCCAAGGTGAGTGCAAAGGTGGGTGCCAGGGTCAAGGTGAGTGCCAATGTGGGTTCCAAGGTGCCAGGGTCAGGGTGAGTGCCAATGTGGGTTCAAAGGTGCTAAGTTGGGTGCGAGGTTGGGTGCGAGGGTGGGTGGGTGCCAAGGTGTGCTAGGTGGAAGCCCGGGTGGGTCGGCATCCCATGGGTGTCGAGTTGGGTGCCTGATGGGTGCTTCTTGTCAAGTTTTAGTCGTCGGGACTCATTTCGAGCCTTAGAGGTCGTTTCTTGTCCGGTTGCCCTGTCTTCGACCTGGGAACCCAATTTTGGTCCTCGGGTCCCATTTTTTTTTGTCTCGCATCCCACTTTTGGCCTGTGGCCTTTTCGGGGTCGATTCTCGTTTTGGGCATCAGAGCATGTTTCTTCTCCTAAAACCCAATATTTGTTTATTAAGTCTCGGAACACATTTTTGTTCTCGTGGACCCATCATGGGTCTTGGAACGCATTTGTGGTCCTTGGGTCCCATTTTGCATCCCGAAACTTGTGTTTTGGTGCTTGATCCCTATTTTGGGTGCCCACCTTGCACCAAGTGCGCACCCGGGGCAAACCGAGCGCCTTGGTGCACCGGGGCAAGATCGAGCGTGCACCCGAGGCGCCCCGAACATGCACCAAGGTGCACTCGGCCCACATGTGAGCGCAGGTCGTTGCGCCCGAGGTGGTGTGTGGGCACCGCGTTGCAGACGGGACACTGCACGCACACGACGCCCCCTCCAGGTGCACGCACGTAGGCCGGGCCGGGTGCACACCCGACGCCCTAGCAAGGTGCGCGCACCCGGGCAGGGCTCACACTTGGCGAACGGGGCGCACTTCGCGAGGGAGGGTGTGCACCTCGACGGGGGTGGGTGGCCGGGGTGGATTCGCACGTGGGTCGCGGTTTGCTAAGTACACACTGCGACAAGCTCATAACGGGTGCGATCATACCAGCGTTAGTGCACCGGATCCCATCAGAACTCCGCAGTTAAGCGCGCTTGGGCCGGAGTAGTACTGGGATGGGTGACCTCCCGGGAAGTCCCGGTGTTGCACCCTTTTTTAGTTTTTCGCCGGGCGTCGCAATGCTATTTGAATAAACCTTTTGCCCGTTTGCGTTCTCGTCGGGGCCGGGCCGGGCCGGGGTGCGCTGCCCGCACTACCGCGCGCGCGGGGGCGACACCGAGCGCGCACCCGAGGCGCCCCGAGCACACAGGCCACGGTGCAACCCGGGCGTTGTGCGCGCACCCCGGTGCGCCCGAGGTGCTGCGCGCGCACCCAGGTGAAATCGGTGTGCACCTCGGCCAGTGCGCGCTCGGTCGAGTCGCGCACGTTGGCCAAGGTGCACGGTGATGTTTCTTACTCTAAGGTTCCGCACCAGACGCCCGGGACAGGTGAGCGAAGCTGGGCGGGGCCGGGTGCGCGGCCGGGGCAGGTGCACGCAGCTGGAGAGAGCTTTGGAGCACACTTCGGAGCGCACCAATGATGCGCTCCATTCAAAAGTTTCCTGAAAAGGCAAAAAAAGTTGAGATTATAGAATTTCCCACTTGAGAGATTGTAAAAAAAAAAAATTTAAAATGAAGGAAACGCGGGTGCCAAGGTGTGCGCAGCCCAGCCAAGGTGTGCGCACCAAGGCGCCCACCCTGGCGAAGGTGCACGCAAGGTGCGCACCCGAGGCAAACCGGACAATTAACCCAACTTTCGACTTCGCGCGCACCTTGGAGCGCACTTCGGAGCGCTCCTTGGTGCGCACCAATCTTGGGCACCTCGGAGTGCACCATGGCGCCCACCAAGGTGCGCACCCGGGGCAAACCGAGCTCCGACTTCGTGCGCACCTTGGAGCGCACGAAAGGTGCGCACCATGGCGCCCACCAAGGTGCGCAGCCCAGCCAAGGCGTGCGCATCAAGGTGCGCACCCTGGCGAAGGTGCGCACCCGGGGCAAACCGAGCTCCGACTTCGTGCGCACCTTGGAGCGCACAAAAGGTGCGCAACCCAGCCAAGGTGTGCGCACCCCGGTCAAACCGAGCTCCGAATCGTGCGCACCAGAGGTGCACGCCATCGTGCGCACCTTGGAGCACACTTCGGAGCCCTCCTTGGTGCGCGCCGATGTTGCGCACCTCGGAGCGCACCCGGGGAAAACAATGCAATTAACCCGACTTTCGACTTCGTGGGCACCTCGGAGCGCTCTCGGGTTCGCACCTCGGAGCACACCGAGGTGCCCACCCTGGCGAAGGTGCACGCGAGGTGCGCACCCGGGGCAAACCGGGCTCCGACTTCGTGCACGCCGCACCTTGGAGCACACTTCGGAGCGCTCCTTGGTGCGCACCAGGGCGCGCAACCCAGCCGAGGTGCCCACCCCGGCGAAGGTGCACGCGAGGTGCGCACCCGGGGCAAACCGGGCTCCGACTTCGTGCACGCCATGGTGCCCACCGCGGCGAAGGTGCACGCGAGGTGCGCACCCGGGGCAAACCGGGCTCCGACTTCGTGCACGCCGCACCTTGGAGCACACTTCGGAGCGCTCCTTGGTGCGCACCATGGTGCCCACCAGGGCGCGCAACCCCGCCGAAGGTGCACGCGAGGTGCGCACCCGGGGCAAACCGGGCTCCGACTTCGTGCACGCCGCACCTTGGAGCACACTTCGGAGCGCTCCTTGGTGCGCACCATGGTGCCCACCAGGGCGCGCAACCCCGCCGAAGGTGCACGCGAGGTGCGCACCCGGGGCAAACCGGGCTCCGACTTCGTGCACGCCATGGTGCGCACCGCGGCGAAGGTGCGCACCCGGGGCAAACCGGGCTCCGACTTCGTGCACGCCGCACCTTGGAGCACACTTCGGAGCGCTCCTTGGTGCGCACCAGGGCGCGCAACCCAGCCGAGGTGCCCACCCCGGCGAAGGTGCACGCGAGGTGCGTACCCGGGGCAAACCGGGCTCCGACTTCGTGCACGCCGCACCTTGGAGCACACTTCGGAGCGCTCCTTGGTGCGCACCATGGTGCCCACCAGGCCGCGCAACCCAGCCAAGGTGTGCGCACCAAGGTGCACGCGAGGTGCGCACCCGGGGCAAACCGGGGTCCGACTTCGTGCACGCCGCACCTTGGAGCACACATCGGGGCGCTCCCGGGTTCGCACCGGCGTTGCGCACCGTGGTGGGCACCTCGGAGCACACCAAGGTGGGCAGCGAGGTGCGCACCTTTGATGCGATGCCTTCACTAATTTCCATAAAAGGCAAAAAAAAAACGAGATTTTAAAATTTCCGTTTTGAAAGATAGTGAGAAAAAGGGAATGCTGGTGCCATCTTGAGCCCGCCCTGGTGCGCAGCCCAGCCAAGGTGTGCGCACCAAGGTGCCCACCCTGGCGAAGGTGCGCGCCCGGGCAATTAACCCAACTTCCAACTTCGCGCGCGCCAGGGTGGGAGCGCACCCAACAACCGGGCCTGGGAAGAGCCAATGCGAGAAACCCCACCAAACGCTCTGACAAAAAAAGAGGGGGCGCTCCAGTAACCCCGCTTCGGAGCGCACCCTGGGCAAACCCAGCCAAGGTGCCCACCCCGGCCAAGGTGCAGGCGAGGTGCGCACCCGGGGCAAACCGGGCTCCGACAACGTGCACGCCGCACCTTGGAGCACACTTCGTAGCGCTCCCGGGTGCGCACCTCAGAGCACACCAAGGTGGGCAGCGAGGTGCGCACCTTTGATGCGCTGCCTTCACTAATTTCCAGAAAAGGCAAAAAAAAAAGGAGATTTTAAAATTTCCGTTTTGAAAGATAGTGAAAAAAACGGAACGCGCGTGCCATCTTGAGCCCGCCCTGGTGCGCAGCCCAGGTAAGGTGCCCACCCTGGCAAAGGTGCGCACCCGGGCAATTAACCCTACTTCCGACTTCGTGCGCGCCAGGGTGGCAACCGGGCCTCGGAAGAGCCAATGCGAGAAACCCCACCAAACGCTCCGACAAAAAAAGAGGCGGCGCTCCAATAACCCCGCTTCGGAGCGCAGCCGGGGCAAACCCAGCCAAGGTGCCCACCCCGACGAAGGTGCACGCGAGGTGCGCACCCGGGGCAAACCGGGCTCCGACAACGTGCACGCAGCACCTTGGAGCACACTTCGAAGCACTCCCGGGTGCCCACCGGCGTTGCGCACCGTGGTGGGCAGCGAGGTGCGCACCTTTGATGCGCTGCCTTCACTAATTTCCAGAAAAAGGCAAAAAAAAATGAGATTTTAAAATTTCCGTTTTGAAAGATAGTGAAAAAAAAGGAACGCGGGTGCCATCTTGAGCCCGCCCTGGTGCGCAGCCCAGGCAAGGCATGCGCACCAAGGTGCCCACCCGAGGTGCACACCCGGGGCAAACCGGGCTCCGACTTCGTGCAGGCCGCACCTTGGAGCACACTTCGGAGCGCTCCTTGGTGCGCACCATGGTGCCCACCAGGGCGCGCAACCCAGCCAAGGTCTGCACACCAAGGTGCCCACCCCGGCGAAGGTGCACGCGAGGTGCGCACCCGGGGCAAACCGGGCTCCGACTTCGTGCACGCCATGGTGCCCACCGCGGCGAAGGTGCACGCGAGGTGCGCACCCGGGGCAAACCGGGCTC
>NW_026729035.1:70000-92500 GCF_030272615.1 Cryptomeria japonica | reverse complement strand
ACAATGGCCCAAGGCCAGAGATCGGACTGCTACGATTTACCCCAACAATCATCGTGCCACTCTTCGCAGAGAGGTGATAGACGCCAACGAGCCCGCGCATAGCAATCGAGGTGTAAAAAGGGCGTTGAAGGCAGGAAGCCTGGACGAAAGAGGCTACGAGGTCACCTCGAAGCGGTCTAAGAATCGGGCGCACTTGGGGCGACTACCAGTGCCAACCCCTTATCCCGCGGTGCGTCCGACACACAGAAATTTCCAAGGCGGCCAAGGAGCCTCCCCGCATAGCAATCGGGGTGTGAGGTTACGGATGCAGCATTGATAGCAATCGAGGTGTGAGGCGAAGGATGCAGAAGTGAGAGCCGAGGGATGTAGCAGAGATAGCAATCGGGGTGTGTGATGCAGAAGAGATAGCAATCGAGGTGTGCGGTGGGAAGGGCCCAGCAGCCAGAATGCATGAAGCGACGGATGAAGCAGTGATGACAACCGGGCTGTGAGGAGAGGAGGGATGCAGCCAAGAAAGCAATCAGGGCTCGAGGCAAGGGATGCATCAAGGATAGCAATCATGTTGTGAGGCGAGATTCCAAAGGCTAAACGTGAGAGGCTGCAGGGTCGACTCAGAGAGGTCTATGCATGTGAGAGGCTGAAAGCAAGGTCGACTCGGAGCGGTCTATGCATCGGGCGCGCTTGGGGCGACTACCAGTGCCAACCCCTTATCCCGCGACGCGTCCGACAAAGAGAACGTTCCAAGGCGGCAGAGGAGGTTACCAGCCGAAGGATGCAGTAGCAATAACAGGTATAGTTCCGCGGCGGCCGAGAAGACTCACCGCATAGGAATCGGGATGCGAGGCGAGGGATGCGGCGGGAAGGCCCCGACGGCTAAACGGAAGAGGCTGCAGGGCCGCCTCGGAATGGTCCAAGCATCGGATGCGATTGGGACGACTACCAGTGCCAACCCCTTATCCCGCGATGCGTCCGATACACAGATAGTTCCAAGGCGGCCGAGGAGCCTCACCGCATATCAATCGGGGTGCGAGGCGAGGGATGGGGCGGGAAGGCCCCAACGGCTAGACGGAAGAGGCTTCAGGGCCACCTCGGAATGGTCCAAGCATCGGACGCGCTTGGGGCGACTGCCAGTGCCAACCCCTTATCCCGCGATGCGTCCGATACACAGATGGTTCCAAGGCGGCCGAGGAGCCTCACCGCATAGCAATCGGGGGTGCGAGGCGAGGGATGGGGCGGGAAGGCCCCAACGGCTAGACGGAAGAGGCTTCAGGGCCGCCTAGGAATGGTCCAAGCATCGGACACGCTTGGGGCGACTACCAGTGACAGCCCCCTATCCCGCGATGCGTCCGATACGAAGATGGTTCCAAGGCGGCCGAGGAGCCTCACCGCATAGCAATCGGGGTGCGAGGTGGGGGATGCGGCGAGATGGCCCCAACGGCTAGACGGAAGAGGCCACAGGGCCGCGTCGGAATAGTCCAAGCATCGGACGCGCTTGGGGCGACTACCAGTGACAACCCCTTATCCCGCGATGCGTCCGATACGAAGATAGTTCCAAGGCGGCCGAGGAGCCTCACCGCATAGCAATCGGGGTGCGAGGTGGGGGATGCGGCGAGATGGCCCCAACGGCTAGACGGAAGAGGCTGCAGGGCCGCCTCGGAATAGTCCAAGCATCGGACGCGCTTGGGGCCACTACCAGTGACAACCCCTTATCCCGCGATGCGTCCGATACGAAGATAGTTCCAAGGCGGCCGAAGAGCCTCACCGCATAGCAATCGGGGTGCGAGGTGGGGGATGCGGCGAGATGGCCCCAACGGCTAGACGGAAGAGGCCACAGGGCCGCCTCGGAATAGTCCAAGCATCGGACGCGCTTGGGGCGACTACCAGTGACAACCCCTTATCCCGCGATGCGTCCGATACGAAGATAGTTCCCAGGCGGCCGAGGAGCCTCACCGCATAGCAATCGGGGTGCGAGGCGAGGGATGCGGCGAGATGGCCCCAAAGGCTAGACGGAAGAGGCTGCAGGGCTGCCTCGGAATAGTCCAAGCATCGGACGCGCTTGGGGCGACTACCACTGCCAACCCCTTATCCCGCGATGCGTCCGATACACAGATAGTTCCGAGGCGGCCGAGGAGGTGGGGGATGCAGCGAGATGGCCCCAACGGCTAGACGGAAGAGGCTGCAGGGCCGCCTCGGAATAGTCCAAGCATCGGACGCGCTTGGGGCGACTACCAGTGACAACCCCTTATCCCGCGATGCGTCCGATACACAGATAGTTCCGAGGCGGCCAAGGAGCCTCACCGCATAGCAATCGTGGTGCGAGGTGGGGGATGCGGCGAGATGGCCCCAACGGCTAGACGGAAGAGGCTGCAGGGCCGCCTCGGAATGGTCCAAGCATCGGATGCGCTTGGGGCGACTACCACTGCCAACCCCTTATCCCGCGATGCGTCCGATACACAGATAGTTCCAAGGCGGCCGAGGAGCCTCACAGCATAGCAATCAGGGTGCGAGGCGAGGGATGCGGCGAGAAAGCCCCAACGGCTAGAGGGAAGAGGCTTCAGGTCCGCCTCGGAATGGTCCAAGCATCGGACGCGCTTGGGGCGACTACCAGTGACAACCCCTTATCCCGCGACGCGTCCGATACACAGATAGTTCCAAGGCGGCCGAGGAGCCTCACCGCATAGCAATCGGGGTGCGAGGCGAGGGATGCGGCGAGAAGGACCCAACGGCTACACGGAAGAGGCTTCGGGGCCGCCTCGGAATGGTCCAAGCATCGGACGCGCTTGGGGCGACTACCAGTGACAACCCCTTATCCCACGACGCGTCCGATACACAGATAGTTCCAAGGCGGCCGAGGAGCCTCACCGCATAGCAATCGGGGTGCGAGGCGAGGGATGCGGCGAGAACGACCCAACGGCTACACGGAAGAGGCTTCGGGGCCGCCTCGGAATGGTCCAAGCATCGGACGCGCTTGGGGCGACTACCAGTGACAACCCCTTATCCCGCGACGCGTCCGATACACAGATAGTTCCAAGGCGGCCGAGGAGCCTCACCGCATAGCAATCGGGGTGCGAGGTGAGGGATGCGGCGAGAAGGACCCAACGGCTAGACGGAAGAGGCTTCGGGTCCGCCTCGGAATGGTCCAAGCATCGGACGCGCTTGGGGCGACTACCAGTGACAACCCCTTATCCCGCGACGCGTCCGATACACAGATAGTTCCAAGGCGGCCGAGGAGCCTCACCGCATAGCAATCGGGGTGCGAGGCGAGGGATGCGGCGAGAAGGACCCAACGGCTAGACGGAAGAGGCTTCGGGTCCGCCTCGGAATGGTCCAAGCATCGGACGCGCTTGGGGCGACTACCAGTGACAACCCCTTATCCCGCGACGCGTCCGATACACAGATAGTTCCAAGGCGGCCGAGGAGCCTCACCGCATAGCAATCGGGGTGCGAGGCGAGGGATGCGGCGAGAAGGACCCAACGGCTAGACGGAAGAGGCTTCGGGTCCGCCTCGGAATGGTCCAAGCATCGGACGCGCTTGGGGCGACTACCAGTGACAACCCCTTATCCCGCGACGCGTCCGATACACAGATAGTTCCGAGGCGGCCGAGGAGCCTCACCGCATAGCAATCGGGGTGCGAGGCGAAGGATGCGGCGAGAAGGACCCAACGGCTAGACGGAAGAGGCTTCGGGTCCGCCTCGGAATGGTCCAAGCATCGGACGCGCTTGGGGCGACTACCAGTGACAACCCCTTATCCCGCGACGCGTCCGATACACAGATAGTTCCAAGGCGGCCGAGGAGCCTCACCGCATAGCAATCGGGGTGCGAGGCGAGGGATGCGGCGAGAAGGACCCAACGGCTAGACGGAAGAGGCTTCAGGGCCGCCTCGGAATGGTCCAAGCATCGAACGCGCTTGGGGCGACTACCAGTGACAACCCCTTATCCCGCGACGCGTCCGATACACAGATAGTTCCGAGGCGGCCGAGGAGCCTCACCGCATAGCAATCGGGGTGCGAGGCGAGGGATGCGGCGAGAAGGACCCAACGGCTAGACGGAAGAGGCTTCAGGGCCGCCTCGGAATGGTCCAAGCATCGGACGCGCTTGGGGCGACTACCAGTGACAACCCCTTATCCCGCGACGCGTCCGATACACAGATAGTTCCGAGGCGGCCGAGGAGCCTCACCGCATAGCAATCGGGGTGCGAGGCGAGGGATGCGGCGAGAAGGACCCAACGGCTAGACGGAAGAGGCTTCAGGGCCGCCTCGGAATGGTCCAAGCATCGGACGCGCTTGGGGCGACTACCAATGACAACCCCTTATCCCGCGACGCGTCCGATACACAGATAGTTCCGAGGCGGCCGAGGAGCCTCACCGCATAGCAATCGGGGTGCGAGGCGAGGGATGCGGCGAGAAGGACCCAACGGCTAGACGGAAGAGGCTTCAGGGCCGCCTCGGAATGGTCCAAGCATCGGACGCGCTTGGGGCGACTACCAGTGACAACCCCTTATCCCGCGACGCGTCCGATACACAGATAGTTCCGAGGCGGCCGAGGAGCCTCACCGCATAGCAATCGGGGTGCGAGGCGAGGGATGCGGCGAGAAGGACCCAACGGCTAGACGGAAGAGGCTTCAGGGCCGCCTCGGAATGGTCCAAGCATCGGACGCGCTTGGGGCGACTACCGTTGCCAACCCCTTATCCCGCGATGCGTCTGATACACAGATAGTTCCGAGGCGGCCGAGGAGCCTCACCGCATAGCAATCGGGTTGCGAGGCAGATTATTGGGAAGGGAACCCCCTGGGATGCGGCTCAAGCAGTGCCCAAAGGGACTGGAATGCGGAATCACATCGAGAGACCCAAATGCTATACGAGGGCTCAAATCGAATTATCGATTTGGCCACGACATGGACGCATCGGAACGACTACCTTTGCCGAACCACTCGCAATTGCATCCATACCGAAACCAATAGACATTTCCGTTAGAGCCCTCGCATAGCATTCGGGAATCTCGCATGCCCCTCTAAATCGACCAATGCTGGCGCTCAATGAAAATCCGAGCGCTACCACCGTTCGAGCGCCAGCATTGGTCGAGTTAGAGGGGCACGGGGGAGAATGCTCCAGTCAACACCTCCCCTATATAAGTTATTTGTCCGATTCTCGCACAACCGTAGTCTGCCTCGTCGAATCAAACAACGGTCCCAGATTCCGACTTCCGTTCCGTAGAGACCCAAAAGCTAGATGGAGGCTCGCAAGAAAGAGAGTCGGCGCATAGCAATCGGGTTTCTCGAACGTTTAGGGACCGAGCTCACTTGCGGATAGGGCAAAATCCGCCAAGCAACCCAAAAGCTAGACGGGGGCTCGAATCGAATCGCCTAGGCGGCCACAACAACGACGTGTTGGATCGACTACCAGTGCCAAACCATTCAGCAAGACTAGTCTGTGTCGAGGCCGGATAGAGATTCTCAGAGAGCGCCCGCATAGCATTTAGGAGACCTGCCGCGTCCCTCACACTCGACAAATGGTGGTGCACGTTTATAAATCCGAGCGATCCCAACCCTTTCAAGCACCAACATCGGTCGAGATAGAGGGGCACGGAGGGGGCTGCGTGAGACAACACAGTCCCCTATATAAGTTATTTGTCCGATTCTCACACATCCGAAGAATGGTCATCAAATCGGACAACAGCCCAAACTTCCGACTTCCGTCCCAGAAAGCCCAAGAGCTATCTAAAACGTTCATGGCCGGAACTCGATCGCGGCTATACCAGTCCGCCAAGCAACCCAAAAGCTAGACTGGAGCTCTAGTCGAATCACCTCTGTGGCCATTGCAAGGACGTGTTGGAGCGACTACCATTGCCGAACCATTCCGCAGGTCGAGTCCATACCAAGGCCGCATAGAGATTCACGATGAGCTCCTGCATAGCAATCAGGAGACTTGCCGTGTCCATCACAATCGATAAATCCTGGTGCAAGATTTTTGCATCCGAGCGCTCCAACCAGTCGAGCACCAGCATCAATCGACATAAACGGGCACGGGGGGAGGATGCTCGAGAACACTACCTCCCCTATATAAGTTATTTGTCCGATTCTCAAGCAGCCGAAGTCTGGTCATCGAATCGGGTCAAAGACCACAACTTCCGACTTTACCCACAATGCAAGTCATCGAATCGAACATCGGCCCCCGAGTCGGACTCCATGCGTATGTCAGGTCATCGGACCCAAATTCCGCCTTCCTGCGCATGGCGGGCCATCAATATCAACTCGGTCATCGGACCCAAACTCCGCCTTTTTGCGTATGGCACGCCTTCAAATCGGTCATCGGACCCAAATTCCGCCTTCCTGTGCATGGCGGGCCATCAACATCATCTCGGTCATCGGACCCAAATTCCGCCTTTCTGCGCATGGCACGCCATCAACTCGGTCATCGGACCCAAATTCCGCCTTCCTGCGCATGGCAGGTCATCGGACACAAATTCAGACCTCGCCAATATGCCTACGTATCGAATCGGTCATCGGACCCAACTTCCGACTTCATCCATACTGTAGGGTCTTTGAGGTTGGCGCGGTGCGCTCAACCCAGGGAGTCGACCCATCGAAGCATACACCTCCCCTATATAAGCTATTTGTCCGATTCCCACACCTGTGTAGTTTGCACCTCTGACCAGGACATCGACCCCAACTTCCGAACTCGACTGCAACGACGGCACCAGCGCCTTGGTGCGCACCTTGCGACGCACAGTCCCAACATTCGCCTTCCTGCACATGGCAGGTCATCGGACCCAAATTCCGACCTCGCGAGTATGCCTACATATCGAATCGGTCATCGGACCCAACTTCCGACTTCATCCATACCGTAGGGTCTTTGAGGTTGGCGCGGTGCGCTCAACCCGGGGAGTCGACCCAACGAAGCATACACCTCCCCTATATAAGCTATTTGTCCGATTCCCACACCTGTGTAGTTTGCACCTCCGATCAAGACATCGACCCCAACTTCCGAACTCGCCTCCAACGACCGAACCAGCGCCTTGGTGCGCACCTTGCAACGCACAGTGCCAACATTCGCCTTCCTGCACGTGGCAGGTCATCGGACCCAAATTCCGACCTCGCGAGTATGCCTACATATCGAATCGGTCATCGGACCCAACTTCCGACTTCATCCATACCGTAGGGTCTTTGAGGTTGGCGCGGTGCGCTCAACCCGGGGAGTCGACCCAACGAAGCATACACCTCCCCTATATAAGCTATTTGTCCGATTCCCACACCTGTGTAGCTTGCACCTCCGATCAGGACATCGACCCCAACTTCCGAACTCGACTAAAAAGACCGCACCAGCGCCTTGGTGTGCACCTTGCAACGCACAGTGTCAACATTCGCCTTCCTGCACATGGCAGGTCATCGGACCCAAATTCCGACCTCATGAGCATACCTACTAATCGAATCGGTCATCGGACCCAACTTCCGACTTCATCCATACCGTAGGGTCTTTGAGGTTGGCGCGGTGCGCTCAACCTGGGGAGTCGACCCATCGAAGCATACACCTCCCCTATATAAGCTATTTGTCCGATTCCGACACCTGTGTAGTTTGCACCTCCGCTCAGGACATCGACCCCAACTTCCGAACTCGCCTGCAACGACCGAACCAGCGCCTTGGTGCGCACCAAAAGTGCGCACTTTTGGAGGGCACTTTTGTGCGCTCCAAAGGTGCGCACTTTTGGAGGGCACTTTTCTGCGCTCCAAAGGTGCGCACTTTTGGAGGGCACTTTTTGGAGGGCACTTTTCTGCGCTCCAAAGGTGCGCACTTTTGGAGGGCACTTTTTGGAGGGCACTTTTCTGCGCTCCAAAGGTGCGCACTTTTGGAGGGCACTTTTTGGAGGGCACTTTTCTGCGCTCCAAAGGTGCGCACTTTTGGAGGGCACTTTTTGGAGGGCACTTTTCTGCGCTCCAAAGGTGCGCACTTTTGGAGGGCACTTTTTGGAGGGCACTTTTCTGCGCTCCAAAGGTGCGCACTTTTGGAGGGCACTTTTTGGAGGGCACTTTTCTGCGCTCCAAAGGTGCGCACTTTTGGAGGGCACTTTTTGGAGGGCACTTTTCTGCGCTCCAAAGGTGCGCACTTTTGGAGGGCACTTTTTGGAGGGCACTTTTCTGCGCTCCAAAGGTGCGCACTTTTGGAGGGCACTTTTTGGAGGGCACTTTTCTGCGCTCCAAAGGTGCGCACTTTTGGAGGGCACTTTTTGGAGGGCACTTTTCTGCGCTCCAAAGGTGCGCACTTTTGGAGGGCACTTTTTGGAGGGCACTTTTCTGCGCTCCAAAGGTGCGCACTTTTGGAGGGCACTTTTGTGCACTCCAAAGGTGCGCACTTTTGGAGGGCACTTTTCCTGTGCTCCAAAGGTGCACACCTAGGTGAGCACCTTCGACCACACCTTGTAGCACACCAAACTCTGACTTTCGACTTCATCCGCAATGCAGGGTCTTTGAGGTTGGCGCAATGCGCACAACCAGGGGAGTCGACCCATCAAACCCAACACCTCCCCTATATAAGCTATTTGTCTGATTCTCATACATGCGTAGCCTGCAGGAGCAATTAGGACATCGACCCCAACTTTCGGCTTCTAAACGAAAACAAGGTCTTTGAGGTTGGTGTAATGCGAACAACTAGGGGAGTCAACCCATCAAACCCAACACCTCCCCTATATAAGCTATTTGTCTGATTCTCATACATGTGTAGTCTACAGGAGCAATTAGGACATCGACCCCAACTTTTGACTTCTTAACGAAAACAAGGTCTTTGAGGTTGACGTAATGCGCACAACCAGGGGAGTCGACCCATCAAACCCAACACCTCCCCTATATAAGCTATTTGTCCGATTCTCATACATGTGTAGCCTGCAGGAGCCATTAGGACATTGACCCCAACTTTTGACTTCTTAACGAAAACAAGGTCTTTGAGGTTGGCGTAATGCACACAACCAAGGGAGTTGACCCATCAAACCCAACACCTCCCCTATATAAGCTATTTGTCTGATTCTCATACATGTGTAGCCTGCAACAACGATTAGGACATCCACCCCAACTTCTGAATTCGTCTGCGTTGACCGCACCAAAGGTGCACGCCTTGGTGCTCACCAAAATCCGACTTCCGACTTCTTCTGCTATGCGGGGTCTTTGAGGTTGGCGCAGTGCGCACAACCAGGGGAGTCAACCCACCGAATGCAACACCTCCCCTATATAAGCTATTTGTCTGATTCTCATACATGCGTAGACTGCAGCAATGATTAGGACATCCACCCCAACTTTTGACTTCTTAAACAAGACAGGGTCTTTGAAGTTGGTGCAGTGCACACAACCAGGGGAGTCGACCCATCAAACGCAACACCTCCCCTATATAAAGCTATTTGTCCGATTCTCATACGTGTAGTCTGCAGCAGCGATTAGGACATCGACCCCAACTTCCGAATTCGTTTGCATTGACCGCACCAAAGGTGCACGCCTTGGTGTGCACCCTGGAGTGCACTTTGGTGCTCACCTCGGTGCACACTTTGGTGTGCACCTCGGTGTGCACCAAAGGTGCGCACCTTGGAGCGCACCAAAGGTGTACACTTTGGAGCGCACCACATAGGGTCTTTGAGAGGTTGGCGCAGTGCGCACACCAAGGTGGGTGTTGAGGTGCGTGCCGAGGTGGGTGGGTGCTAGGGTGCGCTCCATGGTGGGTGCCAGGGTGGGTGCGTGCTAGGGTGGATTCCAAAGAGGGTCATAGGGTGGGTGCCAAGGTGGGTTGGTGATATAGTGGGTTCAAAGGTGGGTACTAGGGTGGGTTCCAAGGTGGGTCACAAGTTGGGTGCCAGGATGCGTGGGTGTTAGGTTGGGTGCCAAGGTGGGCTCCTGCGTGAGTGGGTGCTAGGGTGGGTTTCAAGGTGGACGCGAGGGCGGGTGCCAAGGTGGGTAACAAGTTGGGTGTTAGGATGGGTGAGTGCTAGAGTGGGTGCCAAGGTGGGTGGGTGCTAAGGTGGATGCCAAGGTGGTTCACAGGGTGGGTGGGTTCTAGGGTGAGTTCCAAGGTGGGTCACAGGTTCAGTGCTAGGGTGGGTGTCAAGGCGGGTGTCGAGGTGCCTGGGTGCTAGGGTGTGGATGCCAATGTGGGTCATAGGGTGGGTACTAGGGTGGGCTGCAATGTGGGTGCCAAGGTGGGTAACATGCTCGGTGGGTTCTAAATTGGGTGCCAGGGTGGGTGTGCACCCACCTTGCCCGAGGTGGGTGCCAAGGTGCCAGTGTGGGTGGGTGCTAAGGTGGATGCCAAGGTGGGTGAGAAGGTGGGTGATAGGTTGAGTGGTAGGATGGGTGGGTGCCAAGATGGGTCACAGGGTGGGTGCAAGGGTGGGTAGGTGCTAGGGTTGGTGTCAGGGTGGGTGGGTGCTAGGTTGGGTTCCAAGGTGGGTGCGAGGGTGAGTGTCAAGGTGGGTCACAGGTTAGGTGCTAGGATGGGTGAGTGCTAGGGTGCAAAGGTGCCAGGGTGGGTGCTAGGATGGGTCGATGCTAGGGTGAGTGGCAAGGTGGGTCCACAAGTGTCAAGGTGGGTGCCGAGGTGGGTGCCAAGTCGGCGACTGCTATGGTGGATGCCAAGGTGGGTCACGGGGTGGGTGCCAAGTTGCTAGGTTGGGTTCCAAGGTGGGTGCCAACGTGGGTGCTAGGGTGCGTGGGTTAAAGGGTGTGTCACAACGTGGGTGCCAGGATGGGTGCGCACCCACACTGGCCAAGACGGGTGCGGGTGCAAGGTTGGGTTCCAAGCCCGGTCACAGGCTGGGTGCTAGGATGGGTGGGTGCCAAGGTGGGCACCAGGGTGGGTGCACCCACCCTGGCCAAGGTGGGTCACGGGGTGGGTCCTAGGGTGGGTAACGGGGTGGGTACTAAGGTGCGTGCCAAGGTGGGTCATAGGGTGGGTGCCAAGGTGGGCACCAGGGTGGGTGTGCACCAACCCTAGCCAGGGTAGGTCACGGGGTGGTTGTCGGGGTGGGCGTCAAGGAGCCAAGGTGGGTGGCAAGTAGCCAAGTTGCGTGCCAAGGTGGGTGTCGGGGTGGGTGCCAAGGATCCAAGGTGGGTGCCAAGGAACCAAGGTGGGTGTCTGGGTGGGTGCCGAGGTGGGAGCCAGGGTGGGTCCCAAGGTGAGTGCAAAGGTGGGTGCCAGGGTCAAGGTGAGTGCCAATGTGGGTTCCAAGGTGCCAGGGTCAGGGTGAGTGCCAATGTGGGTTCAAAGGTGCTAAGTTGGGTGCGAGGTTGGGTGCGAGGGTGGGTGGGTGCCAAGGTGTGCTAGGTGGAAGCCCGGGTGGGTCGGCATCCCATGGGTGTCGAGTTGGGTGCCTGATGGGTGCTTCTTGTCAAGTTTTAGTCGCCGGGACTCATTTCGAGCCTTAGAGGTCGTTTCTTGTCCGGTTGCCCTGTCTTCGACCTGGGAACCCAATTTTGGTCCTCGGGTCCCATTTTTTTTTGTCTCGCATCCCACTTTTGGCCTGTGGCCTTTTCGGGGTCGATTCTCGTTTTGGGCATCAGAGCATGTTTCTTCTCCTAAAACCCAATATTTGTTTATTAAGTCTCGGAACACATTTTTGTTCTCGTGGACCCATCATGGGTCTTGGAACGCATTTGTGGTCCTTGGGTCCCATTTTGCATCCCGAAACTTGTGTTTTGGTGCTTGATCCCTATTTTGGGTGCCCACCTTGCACCAAGTGCGCACCCGGGGCAAACCGAGCGCCTTGGTGCACCGGGGCAAGATCGAGCGTGCACCCGAGGCGCCCCGAACATGCACCAAGGTGCACTCGGCCCACATGTGAGCGCAGGTCGTTGCGCCCGAGGTGGTGTGTGGGCACCGCGTTGCAGACGGGACACTGCACGCACACGACGCCCCCTCCAGGTGCACGCACGTAGGCCGGGCCGGGTGCACACCCGACGCCCTAGCAAGGTGCGCGCACCCGGGCAGGGCTCACACTTGGCGAACGGGGCGCACTTCGCGAGGGAGGGTGTGCACCTCGACGGGGGTGGGTGGCCGGGGTGGATTCGCACGTGGGTCGCGGTTTGCTAAGTACACACTGCGACAAGCTCATAACGGGTGCGATCATACCAGCGTTAGTGCACCGGATCCCATCAGAACTCCGCAGTTAAGCGCGCTTGGGCCGGAGTAGTACTGGGATGGGTGACCTCCCGGGAAGTCCCGGTGTTGCACCCTTTTTTAGTTTTTCGCCGGGCGTCGCAATGCTATTTGAATAAACCTTTTGCCCGTTTGCGTTCTCGTCGGGGCCGGGCCGGGCCGGGGTGCGCTGCCCGCACTACCGCGCGCGCGGGGGCGACACCGAGCGCGCACCCGAGGCGCCCCGAGCACACAGGCCACGGTGCAACCCGGGCGTTGTGCGCGCACCCCGGTGCGCCCGAGGTGCTGCGCGCGCACCCAGGTGAAATCGGTGTGCACCTCGGCCAGTGCGCGCTCGGTCGAGTCGCGCACGTTGGCCAAGGTGCACGGTGATGTTTCTTACTCTAAGGTTCCGCACCAGACGCCCGGGACAGGTGAGCGAAGCTGGGCGGGGCCGGGTGCGCGGCCGGGGCAGGTGCACGCAGCTGGAGAGAGCTTTGGAGCACACTTCGGAGCGCACCAATGATGCGCTCCATTCAAAAGTTTCCTGAAAAGGCAAAAAAAGTTGAGATTATAGAATTTCCCACTTGAGAGATTGTAAAAAAAAAAAATTTAAAATGAAGGAAACGCGGGTGCCAAGGTGTGCGCAGCCCAGCCAAGGTGTGCGCACCAAGGCGCCCACCCTGGCGAAGGTGCACGCAAGGTGCGCACCCGAGGCAAACCGGACAATTAACCCAACTTTCGACTTCGCGCGCACCTTGGAGCGCACTTCGGAGCGCTCCTTGGTGCGCACCAATCTTGGGCACCTCGGAGTGCACCATGGCGCCCACCAAGGTGCGCACCCGGGGCAAACCGAGCTCCGACTTCGTGCGCACCTTGGAGCGCACGAAAGGTGCGCACCATGGCGCCCACCAAGGTGCGCAGCCCAGCCAAGGCGTGCGCATCAAGGTGCGCACCCTGGCGAAGGTGCGCACCCGGGGCAAACCGAGCTCCGACTTCGTGCGCACCTTGGAGCGCACAAAAGGTGCGCAACCCAGCCAAGGTGTGCGCACCCCGGTCAAACCGAGCTCCGAATCGTGCGCACCAGAGGTGCACGCCATCGTGCGCACCTTGGAGCACACTTCGGAGCCCTCCTTGGTGCGCGCCGATGTTGCGCACCTCGGAGCGCACCCGGGGAAAACAATGCAATTAACCCGACTTTCGACTTCGTGGGCACCTCGGAGCGCTCTCGGGTTCGCACCTCGGAGCACACCGAGGTGCCCACCCTGGCGAAGGTGCACGCGAGGTGCGCACCCGGGGCAAACCGGGCTCCGACTTCGTGCACGCCGCACCTTGGAGCACACTTCGGAGCGCTCCTTGGTGCGCACCAGGGCGCGCAACCCAGCCGAGGTGCCCACCCCGGCGAAGGTGCACGCGAGGTGCGCACCCGGGGCAAACCGGGCTCCGACTTCGTGCACGCCATGGTGCCCACCGCGGCGAAGGTGCACGCGAGGTGCGCACCCGGGGCAAACCGGGCTCCGACTTCGTGCACGCCGCACCTTGGAGCACACTTCGGAGCGCTCCTTGGTGCGCACCATGGTGCCCACCAGGGCGCGCAACCCCGCCGAAGGTGCACGCGAGGTGCGCACCCGGGGCAAACCGGGCTCCGACTTCGTGCACGCCGCACCTTGGAGCACACTTCGGAGCGCTCCTTGGTGCGCACCATGGTGCCCACCAGGGCGCGCAACCCCGCCGAAGGTGCACGCGAGGTGCGCACCCGGGGCAAACCGGGCTCCGACTTCGTGCACGCCATGGTGCGCACCGCGGCGAAGGTGCGCACCCGGGGCAAACCGGGCTCCGACTTCGTGCACGCCGCACCTTGGAGCACACTTCGGAGCGCTCCTTGGTGCGCACCAGGGCGCGCAACCCAGCCGAGGTGCCCACCCCGGCGAAGGTGCACGCGAGGTGCGTACCCGGGGCAAACCGGGCTCCGACTTCGTGCACGCCGCACCTTGGAGCACACTTCGGAGCGCTCCTTGGTGCGCACCATGGTGCCCACCAGGCCGCGCAACCCAGCCAAGGTGTGCGCACCAAGGTGCACGCGAGGTGCGCACCCGGGGCAAACCGGGGTCCGACTTCGTGCACGCCGCACCTTGGAGCACACATCGGGGCGCTCCCGGGTTCGCACCGGCGTTGCGCACCGTGGTGGGCACCTCGGAGCACACCAAGGTGGGCAGCGAGGTGCGCACCTTTGATGCGATGCCTTCACTAATTTCCATAAAAGGCAAAAAAAAAACGAGATTTTAAAATTTCCGTTTTGAAAGATAGTGAGAAAAAGGGAATGCTGGTGCCATCTTGAGCCCGCCCTGGTGCGCAGCCCAGCCAAGGTGTGCGCACCAAGGTGCCCACCCTGGCGAAGGTGCGCGCCCGGGCAATTAACCCAACTTCCAACTTCGCGCGCGCCAGGGTGGGAGCGCACCCAACAACCGGGCCTGGGAAGAGCCAATGCGAGAAACCCCACCAAACGCTCTGACAAAAAAAGAGGGGGCGCTCCAGTAACCCCGCTTCGGAGCGCACCCTGGGCAAACCCAGCCAAGGTGCCCACCCCGGCCAAGGTGCAGGCGAGGTGCGCACCCGGGGCAAACCGGGCTCCGACAACGTGCACGCCGCACCTTGGAGCACACTTCGTAGCGCTCCCGGGTGCGCACCTCAGAGCACACCAAGGTGGGCAGCGAGGTGCGCACCTTTGATGCGCTGCCTTCACTAATTTCCAGAAAAGGCAAAAAAAAAAGGAGATTTTAAAATTTCCGTTTTGAAAGATAGTGAAAAAAACGGAACGCGCGTGCCATCTTGAGCCCGCCCTGGTGCGCAGCCCAGGTAAGGTGCCCACCCTGGCAAAGGTGCGCACCCGGGCAATTAACCCTACTTCCGACTTCGTGCGCGCCAGGGTGGCAACCGGGCCTCGGAAGAGCCAATGCGAGAAACCCCACCAAACGCTCCGACAAAAAAAGAGGCGGCGCTCCAATAACCCCGCTTCGGAGCGCAGCCGGGGCAAACCCAGCCAAGGTGCCCACCCCGACGAAGGTGCACGCGAGGTGCGCACCCGGGGCAAACCGGGCTCCGACAACGTGCACGCAGCACCTTGGAGCACACTTCGAAGCACTCCCGGGTGCCCACCGGCGTTGCGCACCGTGGTGGGCAGCGAGGTGCGCACCTTTGATGCGCTGCCTTCACTAATTTCCAGAAAAAGGCAAAAAAAAATGAGATTTTAAAATTTCCGTTTTGAAAGATAGTGAAAAAAAAGGAACGCGGGTGCCATCTTGAGCCCGCCCTGGTGCGCAGCCCAGGCAAGGCATGCGCACCAAGGTGCCCACCCGAGGTGCACACCCGGGGCAAACCGGGCTCCGACTTCGTGCAGGCCGCACCTTGGAGCACACTTCGGAGCGCTCCTTGGTGCGCACCATGGTGCCCACCAGGGCGCGCAACCCAGCCAAGGTCTGCACACCAAGGTGCCCACCCCGGCGAAGGTGCACGCGAGGTGCGCACCCGGGGCAAACCGGGCTCCGACTTCGTGCACGCCATGGTGCCCACCGCGGCGAAGGTGCACGCGAGGTGCGCACCCGGGGCAAACCGGGCTCCGACTTCGTGCACGCCGCACCTTGGAGCACACTTCGGAGCGCTCCTTGGTGCGCACCATGGTGCCCACCAGGGCGCGCAACCCAGCCAAGGTGTGCGCACCAAGGTGCACGCGAGGTGCGCACCCGGGGCAAACCGGGGTCCGACTTCGTGCACGCCGCACCTTGGAGCACACATCGGAGCGCTCCCAGGTTCGCACCAGCGTTGCGCACCTTTGATGCGCTGCCTTCACTAATTTCCAGAAAAGGCAAAAAAAAACGATATTTTAAAATTTCCGTTCTGAAAGATAGTGAAAAAAACGGAACGCGGGTGCCATCTTGAGCCCTTCCTGGTGCGCAGCCCAGGCAAGTTGTGCGCACCAAGGTGCCCACCCTGGCGGAGGTGCGCGCCCGGGGCAAACCGGGCTCCGACTTCGTGCACTGCATGGTGCCCACCAAGGCGCGCAACCCAGCCAAGGTGCCCACCGCAGCGAAGGTGCACGCGAGGTGCACACCCGGGGCAAACCGGGCTCCGACTTCCTGCACGCCGCACCTTGGAGCACACTTCAGAGCGCTCCTTGGTGCGCACCAGGGCGCGCAACCCAGCCGAGGTGCCCACCCCGGCGAAGGTGCACGCGAGGTGCGCACCCGGGGCAAACCGGGCTCCGACTTCGTGCACGCCATGGTGCCCACCGCGGCGAAGGTGCGCACCCGGGGCAAACCGGGCTCCGACTTCGTGCACGCCGCACCTTGGAGCACACTTCGGAGCGCTCCTTGGTGCGCACCATGGTGCCCACCAGGCCGCGCAACCCAGCCAAGGTGTGCGCACCAAGGTGCACGCGAGGTGCGCACCCGGGGCAAACCGGGGTCCGACTTCGTGCACGCCGCACCTTGGAGCACACATCGGGGCGCTCCCGGGTTCGCACCGGCGTTGCGCACCGTGGTGGGCACCTCGGAGCACACCAAGGTGGGCAGCGAGGTGCGCACCTTTGATGCGATGCCTTCACTAATTTCCATAAAAGGCAAAAAAAAAACGAGATTTTAAAATTTCCGTTTTGAAAGATAGTGAGAAAAAGGGAATGCTGGTGCCATCTTGAGCCCGCCCTGGTGCGCAGCCCAGCCAAGGTTTGCGCACCAAGGTGCCCACCCTGGCGAAGGTGCGCGCCCGGGCAATTAACCCAACTTCCAACTTCGCGCGCGCCAGGGTGGGAGCGCACCCAACAACCGGGCCTGGGAAGAGCCAATGCGAGAAACCCCACCAAACTCTCTGACAAAAAAAGAGGGGGCGCTCCAGTAACCCCGCTTCGGAGCGCACCCTGGGCAAACCCAGCCAAGGTGCCCACCCCGGCCAAGGTGCAGGCGAGGTGCGCACCCGGGGCAAACCGGGCTCCGACAACGTGCACGCCGCACCTTGGAGCACACTTCGTAGCGCTCCCGGGTGCGCACCTCAGAGCACACCAAGGTGGGCAGCGAGGTGCGCACCTTTGATGCGCTGCCTTCACTAATTTCCAGAAAAGGCAAAAAAAAAAGGAGATTTTAAAATTTCCGTTTTGAAAGATAGTGAAAAAAACGGAACGCGCGTGCCATCTTGAGCCCGCCCTGGTGCGCAGCCCAGGTAAGGTGCCACCCTGGCAAAGGTGCGCACCCGGGCAATTAACCCTACTTCCGACTTCGTGCGCGCCAGGGTGGCAACCGGGCCTCGGAAGAGCCAATGCGAGAAACCCCACCAAACGCTCCGACAAAAAAAGAGGCGGCGCTCCAATAACCCCGCTTCGGAGCGCAGCCGGGGCAAACCAAGCCAAGGTGCCCACCCCGACGAAGGTGCACGCGAGGTGCGCACCCGGGGCAAACCGGGCTCCGACAACGTGCACGCAACACCTTGGAGCACACTTCGAAGCACTCCCGGGTGCCCACCGGCGTTGCGCACCGTGGTGGGCAGCGAGGTGCGCACCTTTGATGCGCTGCCTTCACTAATTTCCAGAAAAAGGCAAAAAAAAATGAGATTTTAAAATTTCCGTTTTGAAAGATAGTGAAAAAAAAGGAACGCGGGTGCCATCTTGAGCCCGCCCTGGTGCGCAGCCCAGGCAAGGCATGCGCACCAAGGTGCCCACCCGAGGTGCACACCCGGGGCAAACCGGGCTCCGACTTCGTGCAGGCCGCACCTTGGAGCACACTTCGGAGCGCTCCTTGGTGCGCACCATGGTGCCCACCAGGGCGCACCCGGGGCAAACCGGGCTCCGACTTTGTGCACGCCGCACCTTGGAGCACACATCGGAGCGCTCCCAGGTTCGCACCAGCGTTGCGCACCTTTGATGCGCTGCCTTCACTAATTTCCAGAAAAGGCAAAAAAAAACGATATTTTAAAATTTCCGTTCTGAAAGATAGTGAAAAAAACGGAACGCGGGTGCCATCTTGAGCCCTTCCTGGTGCGCAGCCCAGGCAAGTTGTGCGCACCAAGGTGCCCACCCTGGCGGAGGTGCGCGCCCGGGGCAAACCGGGCTCCGACTTCGTGCACTGCATGGTGCCCACCAAGGCGCGCAACCCAGCCAAGGTGCCCACCGCAGCGAAGGTGCACGCGAGGTGCGCACCCGAGGTGCACACCCGGGGCAAACCGGGCTCCGACTTCGTGCACGCCGCACCTTGGAGCACACTTCAGAGCGCTCCTTGGTACGCACCAGGGCGCGCAACCCAGCCAAGGTGCTCACCCCGGCGAAGGTGCACGCGAGGTGCGCACCCGGGGCAAACCGGGCTCGGACTTCGTGCACGCCGCACCTTGGAGCACACATCGGAGCGCTCCCGGGTTCGCACCAGCATTGCGCACCTTTGATGCGCTGCCTTCACTAATTTCCAGAAAAGGCAAAAAAAAGAAAAAAATGAGATTTTAAAATTTCCGTTTTGAAAGATAGTGAAAAAAACGGAACGCGGGTGCCATCTTGAGCCCGCCCTGGTGTGCAGCCCAGGCAAGTTGTGCGCACCAAGGCACCCACCCTGGCCAAGGTGGGTCACGGGGTGGGTCCTAGGGTGGGTAACGGGGTGGGTACTAAGGTGCGTGCCAAGGTGGGTCATAGGGTGGGTGCCAAGGTGGGCACCAGGGTGGGTGTGCACCAACCCTAGCCAGGGTAGGTCACGGGGTGGTTGTCGGGGTGGGCGTCAAGGAGCCAAGATGGGTGGCAAGTAGCCAAGTTGCGTGCCAAGGTGGGTGTCGGGGTGGGTGCCAAGGATCCAAGGTGGGTGCCAAGGAACCAAGGTGGGTGTCTGGGTGGGTGCCGAGGTGGGAGCCAGGGTGGGTCCCAAGGTGAGTGCAAAGGTGGGTGCCAGGGTCAAGGTGAGTGCCAATGTGGGTTCCAAGGTGCCAGGGTCAGGGTGAGTGCCAATGTGGGTTCAAAGGTGCTAAGTTGGGTGCGAGGTTGGGTGCGAGGGTGGGTGGGTGCCAAGGTGTGCTAGGTGGAAGCCCGGGTGGGTCGGCATCCCATGGGTGTCGAGTTGGGTGCCTGATGGGTGCTTCTTGTCAAGTTTTAGTCGCCGGGACTCATTTCGAGCCTTAGAGGTCGTTTCTTGTCCGGTTGCCCTGTCTTCGACCTGGGAACCCAATTTTGGTCCTCGGGTCCCATTTTTTTTTGTCTCGCATCCCACTTTTGGCCTGTGGCCTTTTCGGGGTCGATTCTCGTTTTGGGCATCAGAGCATGTTTCTTCTCCTAAAACCCAATATTTGTTTATTAAGTCTCGGAACACATTTTTGTTCTCGTGGACCCATCATGGGTCTTGGAACGCATTTGTGGTCCTTGGGTCCCATTTTGCATCCCGAAACTTGTGTTTTGGTGCTTGATCCCTATTTTGGGTGCCCACCTTGCACCAAGTGCGCACCCGGGGCAAACCGAGCGCCTTGGTGCACCGGGGCAAGATCGAGCGTGCACCCGAGGCGCCCCGAACATGCACCAAGGTGCACTCGGCCCACATGTGAGCGCAGGTCGTTGCGCCCGAGGTGGTGTGTGGGCACCGCGTTGCAGACGGGACACTGCACGCACACGACGCCCCCTCCAGGTGCACGCACGTAGGCCGGGCCGGGTGCACACCCGACGCCCTAGCAAGGTGCGCGCACCCGGGCAGGGCTCACACTTGGCGAACGGGGCGCACTTCGCGAGGGAGGGTGTGCACCTCGACGGGGGTGGGTGGCCGGGGTGGATTCGCACGTGGGTCGCGGTTTGCTAAGTACACACTGCGACAAGCTCATAACGGGTGCGATCATACCAGCGTTAGTGCACCGGATCCCATCAGAACTCCGCAGTTAAGCGCGCTTGGGCCGGAGTAGTACTGGGATGGGTGACCTCCCGGGAAGTCCCGGTGTTGCACCCTTTTTTAGTTTTTCGCCGGGCGTCGCAATGCTATTTGAATAAACCTTTTGCCCGTTTGCGTTCTCGTCGGGGCCGGGCCGGGCCGGGGTGCGCTGCCCGCACTACCGCGCGCGCGGGGGCGACACCGAGCGCGCACCCGAGGCGCCCCGAGCACACAGGCCACGGTGCAACCCGGGCGTTGTGCGCGCACCCCGGTGCGCCCGAGGTGCTGCGCGCGCACCCAGGTGAAATCGGTGTGCACCTCGGCCAGTGCGCGCTCGGTCGAGTCGCGCACGTTGGCCAAGGTGCACGGTGATGTTTCTTACTCTAAGGTTCCGCACCAGACGCCCGGGACAGGTGAGCGAAGCTGGGCGGGGCCGGGTGCGCGGCCGGGGCAGGTGCACGCAGCTGGAGAGAGCTTTGGAGCACACTTCGGAGCGCACCAATGATGCGCTCCATTCAAAAGTTTCCTGAAAAGGCAAAAAAAGTTGAGATTATAGAATTTCCCACTTGAGAGATTGTAAAAAAAAAAAATTTAAAATGAAGGAAACGCGGGTGCCAAGGTGTGCGCAGCCCAGCCAAGGTGTGCGCACCAAGGCGCCCACCCTGGCGAAGGTGCACGCAAGGTGCGCACCCGAGGCAAACCGGACAATTAACCCAACTTTCGACTTCGCGCGCACCTTGGAGCGCACTTCGGAGCGCTCCTTGGTGCGCACCAATCTTGGGCACCTCGGAGTGCACCATGGCGCCCACCAAGGTGCGCACCCGGGGCAAACCGAGCTCCGACTTCGTGCGCACCTTGGAGCGCACGAAAGGTGCGCACCATGGCGCCCACCAAGGTGCGCAGCCCAGCCAAGGCGTGCGCATCAAGGTGCGCACCCTGGCGAAGGTGCGCACCCGGGGCAAACCGAGCTCCGACTTCGTGCGCACCTTGGAGCGCACAAAAGGTGCGCAACCCAGCCAAGGTGTGCGCACCCCGGTCAAACCGAGCTCCGAATCGTGCGCACCAGAGGTGCACGCCATCGTGCGCACCTTGGAGCACACTTCGGAGCCCTCCTTGGTGCGCGCCGATGTTGCGCACCTCGGAGCGCACCCGGGGAAAACAATGCAATTAACCCGACTTTCGACTTCGTGGGCACCTCGGAGCGCTCTCGGGTTCGCACCTCGGAGCACACCGAGGTGCCCACCCTGGCGAAGGTGCACGCGAGGTGCGCACCCGGGGCAAACCGGGCTCCGACTTCGTGCACGCCGCACCTTGGAGCACACTTCGGAGCGCTCCTTGGTGCGCACCAGGGCGCGCAACCCAGCCGAGGTGCCCACCCCGGCGAAGGTGCACGCGAGGTGCGCACCCGGGGCAAACCGGGCTCCGACTTCGTGCACGCCATGGTGCCCACCGCGGCGAAGGTGCACGCGAGGTGCGCACCCGGGGCAAACCGGGCTCCGACTTCGTGCACGCCGCACCTTGGAGCACACTTCGGAGCGCTCCTTGGTGCGCACCATGGTGCCCACCAGGGCGCGCAACCCCGCCGAAGGTGCACGCGAGGTGCGCACCCGGGGCAAACCGGGCTCCGACTTCGTGCACGCCGCACCTTGGAGCACACTTCGGAGCGCTCCTTGGTGCGCACCATGGTGCCCACCAGGGCGCGCAACCCCGCCGAAGGTGCACGCGAGGTGCGCACCCGGGGCAAACCGGGCTCCGACTTCGTGCACGCCATGGTGCGCACCGCGGCGAAGGTGCGCACCCGGGGCAAACCGGGCTCCGACTTCGTGCACGCCGCACCTTGGAGCACACTTCGGAGCGCTCCTTGGTGCGCACCAGGGCGCGCAACCCAGCCGAGGTGCCCACCCCGGCGAAGGTGCACGCGAGGTGCGTACCCGGGGCAAACCGGGCTCCGACTTCGTGCACGCCGCACCTTGGAGCACACTTCGGAGCGCTCCTTGGTGCGCACCATGGTGCCCACCAGGCCGCGCAACCCAGCCAAGGTGTGCGCACCAAGGTGCACGCGAGGTGCGCACCCGGGGCAAACCGGGGTCCGACTTCGTGCACGCCGCACCTTGGAGCACACATCGGGGCGCTCCCGGGTTCGCACCGGCGTTGCGCACCGTGGTGGGCACCTCGGAGCACACCAAGGTGGGCAGCGAGGTGCGCACCTTTGATGCGATGCCTTCACTAATTTCCATAAAAGGCAAAAAAAAAACGAGATTTTAAAATTTCCGTTTTGAAAGATAGTGAGAAAAAGGGAATGCTGGTGCCATCTTGAGCCCGCCCTGGTGCGCAGCCCAGCCAAGGTGTGCGCACCAAGGTGCCCACCCTGGCGAAGGTGCGCGCCCGGGCAATTAACCCAACTTCCAACTTCGCGCGCGCCAGGGTGGGAGCGCACCCAACAACCGGGCCTGGGAAGAGCCAATGCGAGAAACCCCACCAAACGCTCTGACAAAAAAAGAGGGGGCGCTCCAGTAACCCCGCTTCG
>NW_026729035.1:42500-60000 GCF_030272615.1 Cryptomeria japonica | reverse complement strand
ATTCCCCTCTCGAAGGAAGGCCTCGGCCTTAATCGTCCACGACAAACAGCTCGACGAGGCATGAAGCACCCACGGGAGCCGGAGCATGACGATGCAGAGTCTCGGTTCACAGGAGCCTGGGAAGAACATCCCGTACGGAACCCTTTACCCGAAAACATCCGAACCGCACATGCTCGCGACAGTCCTGCCGTTAGAGAATGCACCGTGCACGCGACCGAGTAAGGCCACTCAGAGACATCCATTTCCCAGGTATATGCCCCCTACGCACTTTTGGTGGCGCAACTCGCACGAACAGTCCCACCTCGACCCCGTAAACAAGCTTTTTTGCCTCGAAGAGTTCGTCGGAGACGAAGAAGCAACCTTCAGTGCAAACGTAGCACTCTTTTGTGCAACCGCCCAAACAACGCCCCCTCTACCCTCTGTCGAAACACTCGGCATTGCTGCTCCCTAAGGTGAGCTTCTCCTCATAGGCAATTCCGCTCTTATCCGGTCACGTTTGTGTGCCCGAATTTCGCAAGGCAACCTCCATGGGACATGGAAAAGACTCGAGAAGAGAGCTCGCTCACGGGAGAGAGAAGCCAAGGAGACCACGAGAGTGCTGAGAGTGGGACAGCGCTGAATAGGCGGGAGAAGCCTGCGCGTATAAACGGAGATATATATCCAATTGCAACGAAGGAACGTGCCAAAGATCGAGAACAATGGCAGAAATGCTAGTAACGTGCACTTCGGGACCAACGCATCACCGGAAGACAACCGCCAAACATCGAAAGAGTCGCGATGCTCCGCAACCTACGTGCAAAGCGGTCGCACACCGGGTAAGGGAGTGAGAGCCCCAAACATAGCTGGGCGAGGCGCTCACTCCGCTCTTTAATATCTCGTTAATACCGCCAAGGAAATGGCACAAGCACACACACACAAGCATCCTCGGAAGAGGACAGTTCGAGTGACAGGTCAAATCCAAGAGTTCCGAAGACTACCTCCAGGAACAATCGGGAACAAGACCGATTACAAGTCGTCGAGTCTGTTACTGGGCGAACACGAGATGCGCACAGGAAATCGATCAGCCCTCACAATGGCCCAAGGCCAGAGATCGGACTGCTACGATTTACCCCAACAATCATCGTGCCACTCTTCGCAGAGAGGTGATAGACGCCAACGAGCCCGCGCATAGCAATCGAGGTGTAAAAAGGGCGTTGAAGGCAGGAAGCCTGGACGAAAGAGGCTACGAGGTCACCTCGAAGCGGTCTAAGAATCGGGCGCACTTGGGGCGACTACCAGTGCCAACCCCTTATCCCGCGGTGCGTCCGACACACAGAAATTTCCAAGGCGGCCAAGGAGCCTCCCCGCATAGCAATCGGGGTGTGAGGTTACGGATGCAGCATTGATAGCAATCGAGGTGTGAGGCGAAGGATGCAGAAGTGAGAGCCGAGGGATGTAGCAGAGATAGCAATCGGGGTGTGTGATGCAGAAGAGATAGCAATCGAGGTGTGCGGTGGGAAGGGCCCAGCAGCCAGAATGCATGAAGCGACGGATGAAGCAGTGATGACAACCGGGCTGTGAGGAGAGGAGGGATGCAGCCAAGAAAGCAATCAGGGCTCGAGGCAAGGGATGCATCAAGGATAGCAATCATGTTGTGAGGCGAGATTCCAAAGGCTAAACGTGAGAGGCTGCAGGGTCGACTCAGAGAGGTCTATGCATGTGAGAGGCTGAAAGCAAGGTCGACTCGGAGCGGTCTATGCATCGGGCGCGCTTGGGGCGACTACCAGTGCCAACCCCTTATCCCGCGACGCGTCCGACAAAGAGAACGTTCCAAGGCGGCAGAGGAGGTTACCAGCCGAAGGATGCAGTAGCAATAACAGGTATAGTTCCGCGGCGGCCGAGAAGACTCACCGCATAGGAATCGGGATGCGAGGCGAGGGATGCGGCGGGAAGGCCCCGACGGCTAAACGAAAGAGGCTGCAGGGCCGCCTCGGAATGGTCCAAGCATCGGATGCGATTGGGATGACTACCAGTGCCAACCCCTTATCCCGCGATGCGTCCGATACACAGATAGTTCCAAGGCGGCCGAGGAGCCTCACCGCATATCAATCGGGGTGCGAGGCGAGGGATGGGGCGGGAAGGCCCCAACGGCTAGACGGAAGAGGCTTCAGGGCCACCTCGGAATGGTCCAAGCATCGGACGCGCTTGGGGCGACTGCCAGTGCCAACCCCTTATCCCGCGATGCGTCCGATACACAGATGGTTCCAAGGCGGCCGAGGAGCCTCACCGCATAGCAATCGGGGGTGCGAGGCGAGGGATGGGGCGGGAAGGCCCCAACGGCTAGACGGAAGAGGCTTCAGGGCCGCCTAGGAATGGTCCAAGCATCGGACACGCTTGGGGCGACTACCAGTGACAGCCCCCTATCCCGCGATGCGTCCGATACGAAGATGGTTCCAAGGCGGCCGAGGAGCCTCACCGCATAGCAATCGGGGTGCGAGGTGGGGGATGCGGCGAGATGGCCCCAACGGCTAGACGGAAGAGGCCACAGGGCCGCGTCGGAATAGTCCAAGCATCGGACGCGCTTGGGGCGACTACCAGTGACAACCCCTTATCCCGCGATGCGTCCGATACGAAGATAGTTCCAAGGCGGCCGAGGAGCCTCACCGCATAGCAATCGGGGTGCGAGGTGGGGGATGCGGCGAGATGGCCCCAACGGCTAGACGGAAGAGGCTGCAGGGCCGCCTCGGAATAGTCCAAGCATCGGACGCGCTTGGGGCCACTACCAGTGACAACCCCTTATCCCGCGATGCGTCCGATACGAAGATAGTTCCAAGGCGGCCGAAGAGCCTCACCGCATAGCAATCGGGGTGCGAGGTGGGGGATGCGGCGAGATGGCCCCAACGGCTAGACGGAAGAGGCCACAGGGCCGCCTCGGAATAGTCCAAGCATCGGACGCGCTTGGGGCGACTACCAGTGACAACCCCTTATCCCGCGATGCGTCCGATACGAAGATAGTTCCCAGGCGGCCGAGGAGCCTCACCGCATAGCAATCGGGGTGCGAGGCGAGGGATGCGGCGAGATGGCCCCAAAGGCTAGACGGAAGAGGCTGCAGGGCTGCCTCGGAATAGTCCAAGCATCGGACGCGCTTGGGGCGACTACCACTGCCAACCCCTTATCCCGCGATGCGTCCGATACACAGATAGTTCCGAGGCGGCCGAGGAGGTGGGGGATGCAGCGAGATGGCCCCAACGGCTAGACGGAAGAGGCTGCAGGGCCGCCTCGGAATAGTCCAAGCATCGGACGCGCTTGGGGCGACTACCAGTGACAACCCCTTATCCCGCGATGCGTCCGATACACAGATAGTTCCGAGGCGGCCAAGGAGCCTCACCGCATAGCAATCGTGGTGCGAGGTGGGGGATGCGGCGAGATGGCCCCAACGGCTAGACGGAAGAGGCTGCAGGGCCGCCTCGGAATGGTCCAAGCATCGGATGCGCTTGGGGCGACTACCACTGCCAACCCCTTATCCCGCGATGCGTCCGATACACAGATAGTTCCAAGGCGGCCGAGGAGCCTCACAGCATAGCAATCAGGGTGCGAGGCGAGGGATGCGGCGAGAAAGCCCCAACGGCTAGAGGGAAGAGGCTTCAGGTCCGCCTCGGAATGGTCCAAGCATCGGACGCGCTTGGGGCGACTACCAGTGACAACCCCTTATCCCGCGACGCGTCCGATACACAGATAGTTCCAAGGCGGCCGAGGAGCCTCACCGCATAGCAATCGGGGTGCGAGGCGAGGGATGCGGCGAGAAGGACCCAACGGCTACACGGAAGAGGCTTCGGGGCCGCCTCGGAATGGTCCAAGCATCGGACGCGCTTGGGGCGACTACCAGTGACAACCCCTTATCCCACGACGCGTCCGATACACAGATAGTTCCAAGGCGGCCGAGGAGCCTCACCGCATAGCAATCGGGGTGCGAGGCGAGGGATGCGGCGAGAACGACCCAACGGCTACACGGAAGAGGCTTCGGGGCCGCCTCGGAATGGTCCAAGCATCGGACGCGCTTGGGGCGACTACCAGTGACAACCCCTTATCCCGCGACGCGTCCGATACACAGATAGTTCCAAGGCGGCCGAGGAGCCTCACCGCATAGCAATCGGGGTGCGAGGCGAGGGATGCGGCGAGAAGGACCCAACGGCTAGACGGAAGAGGCTTCGGGTCCGCCTCGGAATGGTCCAAGCATCGGACGCGCTTGGGGCGACTACCAGTGACAACCCCTTATCCCGCGACGCGTCCGATACACAGATAGTTCCAAGGCGGCCGAGGAGCCTCACCGCATAGCAATCGGGGTGCGAGGCGAGGGATGCGGCGAGAAGGACCCAACGGCTAGACGGAAGAGGCTTCGGGTCCGCCTCGGAATGGTCCAAGCATCGGACGCGCTTGGGGCGACTACCAGTGACAACCCCTTATCCCGCGACGCGTCCGATACACAGATAGTTCCAAGGCGGCCGAGGAGCCTCACCGCATAGCAATCGGGGTGCGAGGCGAGGGATGCGGCGAGAAGGACCCAACGGCTAGACGGAAGAGGCTTCGGGTCCGCCTCGGAATGGTCCAAGCATCGGACGCGCTTGGGGCGACTACCAGTGACAACCCCTTATCCCGCGACGCGTCCGATACACAGATAGTTCCGAGGCGGCCGAGGAGCCTCACCGCATAGCAATCGGGGTGCGAGGCGAAGGATGCGGCGAGAAGGACCCAACGGCTAGACGGAAGAGGCTTCGGGTCCGCCTCGGAATGGTCCAAGCATCGGACGCGCTTGGGGCGACTACCAGTGACAACCCCTTATCCCGCGACGCGTCCGATACACAGATAGTTCCAAGGCGGCCGAGGAGCCTCACCGCATAGCAATCGGGGTGCGAGGCGAGGGATGCGGCGAGAAGGACCCAACGGCTAGACGGAAGAGGCTTCAGGGCCGCCTCGGAATGGTCCAAGCATCGAACGCGCTTGGGGCGACTACCAGTGACAACCCCTTATCCCGCGACGCGTCCGATACACAGATAGTTCCGAGGCGGCCGAGGAGCCTCACCGCATAGCAATCGGGGTGCGAGGCGAGGGATGCGGCGAGAAGGACCCAACGGCTAGACGGAAGAGGCTTCAGGGCCGCCTCGGAATGGTCCAAGCATCGGACGCGCTTGGGGCGACTACCAGTGACAACCCCTTATCCCGCGACGCGTCCGATACACAGATAGTTCCGAGGCGGCCGAGGAGCCTCACCGCATAGCAATCGGGGTGCGAGGCGAGGGATGCGGCGAGAAGGACCCAACGGCTAGACGGAAGAGGCTTCAGGGCCGCCTCGGAATGGTCCAAGCATCGGACGCGCTTGGGGCGACTACCAATGACAACCCCTTATCCCGCGACGCGTCCGATACACAGATAGTTCCGAGGCGGCCGAGGAGCCTCACCGCATAGCAATCGGGGTGCGAGGCGAGGGATGCGGCGAGAAGGACCCAACGGCTAGACGGAAGAGGCTTCAGGGCCGCCTCGGAATGGTCCAAGCATCGGACGCGCTTGGGGCGACTACCAGTGACAACCCCTTATCCCGCGACGCGTCCGATACACAGATAGTTCCGAGGCGGCCGAGGAGCCTCACCGCATAGCAATCGGGGTGCGAGGCGAGGGATGCGGCGAGAAGGACCCAACGGCTAGACGGAAGAGGCTTCAGGGCCGCCTCGGAATGGTCCAAGCATCGGACGCGCTTGGGGCGACTACCGTTGCCAACCCCTTATCCCGCGATGCGTCTGATACACAGATAGTTCCGAGGCGGCCGAGGAGCCTCACCGCATAGCAATCGGGTTGCGAGGCAGATTATTGGGAAGGGAACCCCCTGGGATGCGGCTCAAGCAGTGCCCAAAGGGACTGGAATGCGGAATCACATCGAGAGACCCAAATGCTATACGAGGGCTCAAATCGAATTATCGATTTGGCCACGACATGGACGCATCGGAACGACTACCTTTGCCGAACCACTCGCAATTGCATCCATACCGAAACCAATAGACATTTCCGTTAGAGCCCTCGCATAGCATTCGGGAATCTCGCATGCCCCTCTAAATCGACCAATGCTGGCGCTCAATGAAAATACGAGCGCTACCACCGTTCGAGCGCCAGCATTGGTCGAGTTAGAGGGGCACGGGGGAGAATGCTCCAGTCAACACCTCCCCTATATAAGTTATTTGTCCGATTCTCGCACAACCGTAGTCTGCCTCGTCGAATCAAACAACGGTCCCAGATTCCGACTTCCGTTCCGTAGAGACCCAAAAGCTAGATGGAGGCTCGCAAGAAAGAGAGTCGGCGCATAGCAATCGGGTTTCTCGAACGTTTAGGGACCGAGCTCACTTGCGGATAGGGCAAAATCCGCCAAGCAACCCAAAAGCTAGACGGGGGCTCGAATCGAATCGCCTAGGCGGCCACAACAACGACGTGTTGGATCGACTACCAGTGCCAAACCATTCAGCAAGACTAGTCTGTGTCGAGGCCGGATAGAGATTCTCAGAGAGCGCCCGCATAGCATTTAGGAGACCTGCCGCGTCCCTCACACTCGACAAATGGTGGTGCACGTTTATAAATCCGAGCGATCCCAACCCTTTCAAGCACCAACATCGGTCGAGATAGAGGGGCACGGAGGGGGCTGCGTGAGACAACACAGTCCCCTATATAAGTTATTTGTCCGATTCTCACACATCCGAAGAATGGTCATCAAATCGGACAACAGCCCAAACTTCCGACTTCCGTCCCAGAAAGCCCAAGAGCTATCTAAAACGTTCATGGCCGGAACTCGATCGCGGCTATACCAGTCCGCCAAGCAACCCAAAAGCTAGACTGGAGCTCTAGTCGAATCACCTCTGTGGCCATTGCAAGGACGTGTTGGAGCGACTACCATTGCCGAACCATTCCGCAGGTCGAGTCCATACCAAGGCCGCATAGAGATTCACGATGAGCTCCTGCATAGCAATCAGGAGACTTGCCGTGTCCATCACAATCGATAAATCCTGGTGCAAGATTTTTGCATCCGAGCGCTCCAACCAGTCGAGCACCAGCATCAATCGACATAAACGGGCACGGGGGGAGGATGCTCGAGAACACTACCTCCCCTATATAAGTTATTTGTCCGATTCTCAAGCAGCCGAAGTCTGGTCATCGAATCGGGTCAAAGACCACAACTTCCGACTTTACCCACAATGCAAGTCATCGAATCGAACATCGGCCCCCGAGTCGGACTCCATGCGTATGTCAGGTCATCGGACCCAAATTCCGCCTTCCTGCGCATGGCGGGCCATCAATATCAACTCGGTCATCGGACCCAAACTCCGCCTTTTTGCGTATGGCACGCCTTCAAATCGGTCATCGGACCCAAATTCCGCCTTCCTGTGCATGGCGGGCCATCAACATCAACTCGGTCATCGGACCCAAATTCCGCCTTTCTGCGCATGGCACGCCATCAACTCGGTCATCGGACCCAAATTCCGCCTTCCTGCGCATGGCAGGTCATCGGACACAAATTCAGACCTCGCCAATATGCCTACGTATCGAATCGGTCATCGGACCCAACTTCCGACTTCATCCATACTGTAGGGTCTTTGAGGTTGGCGCGGTGCGCTCAACCCAGGGAGTCGACCCATCGAAGCATACACCTCCCCTATATAAGCTATTTGTCCGATTCCCACACCTGTGTAGTTTGCACCTCTGACCAGGACATCGACCCCAACTTCCGAACTCGACTGCAACGACGGCACCAGCGCCTTGGTGCGCACCTTGCGACGCACAGTCCCAACATTCGCCTTCCTGCACATGGCAGGTCATCGGACCCAAATTCCGACCTCGCGAGTATGCCTACATATCGAATCGGTCATCGGACCCAACTTCCGACTTCATCCATACCGTAGGGTCTTTGAGGTTGGCGCGGTGCGCTCAACCCGGGGAGTCGACCCAACGAAGCATACACCTCCCCTATATAAGCTATTTGTCCGATTCCCACACCTGTGTAGTTTGCACCTCCGATCAAGACATCGACCCCAACTTCCGAACTCGCCTCCAACGACCGAACCAGCGCCTTGGTGCGCACCTTGCAACGCACAGTGCCAACATTCGCCTTCCTGCACGTGGCAGGTCATCGGACCCAAATTCCGACCTCGCGAGTATGCCTACATATCGAATCGGTCATCGGACCCAACTTCCGACTTCATCCATACCGTAGGGTCTTTGAGGTTGGCGCGGTGCGCTCAACCCGGGGAGTCGACCCAACGAAGCATACACCTCCCCTATATAAGCTATTTGTCCGATTCCCACACCTGTGTAGCTTGCACCTCCGATCAGGACATCGACCCCAACTTCCGAACTCGACTAAAAAGACCGCACCAGCGCCTTGGTGTGCACCTTGCAACGCACAGTGTCAACATTCGCCTTCCTGCACATGGCAGGTCATCGGACCCAAATTCCGACCTCATGAGCATACCTACTAATCGAATCGGTCATCGGACCCAACTTCCGACTTCATCCATACCGTAGGGTCTTTGAGGTTGGCGCGGTGCGCTCAACCTGGGGAGTCGACCCATCGAAGCATACACCTCCCCTATATAAGCTATTTGTCCGATTCCGACACCTGTGTAGTTTGCACCTCCGCTCAGGACATCGACCCCAACTTCCGAACTCGCCTGCAACGACCGAACCAGCGCCTTGGTGCGCACCAAAAGTGCGCACTTTTGGAGGGCACTTTTGTGCGCTCCAAAGGTGCGCACTTTTGGAGGGCACTTTTCTGCGCTCCAAAGGTGCGCACTTTTGGAGGGCACTTTTTGGAGGGCACTTTTCTGCGCTCCAAAGGTGCGCACTTTTGGAGGGCACTTTTTGGAGGGCACTTTTCTGCGCTCCAAAGGTGCGCACTTTTGGAGGGCACTTTTTGGAGGGCACTTTTCTGCGCTCCAAAGGTGCGCACTTTTGGAGGGCACTTTTTGGAGGGCACTTTTCTGCGCTCCAAAGGTGCGCACTTTTGGAGGGCACTTTTTGGAGGGCACTTTTCTGCGCTCCAAAGGTGCGCACTTTTGGAGGGCACTTTTTGGAGGGCACTTTTCTGCGCTCCAAAGGTGCGCACTTTTGGAGGGCACTTTTTGGAGGGCACTTTTCTGCGCTCCAAAGGTGCGCACTTTTGGAGGGCACTTTTTGGAGGGCACTTTTCTGCGCTCCAAAGGTGCGCACTTTTGGAGGGCACTTTTTGGAGGGCACTTTTCTGCGCTCCAAAGGTGCGCACTTTTGGAGGGCACTTTTTGGAGGGCACTTTTCTGCGCTCCAAAGGTGCGCACTTTTGGAGGGCACTTTTTGGAGGGCACTTTTCTGCGCTCCAAAGGTGCGCACTTTTGGAGGGCACTTTTGTGCACTCCAAAGGTGCGCACTTTTGGAGGGCACTTTTCCTGTGCTCCAAAGGTGCACACCTAGGTGAGCACCTTCGACCACACCTTGTAGCACACCAAACTCTGACTTTCGACTTCATCCGCAATGCAGGGTCTTTGAGGTTGGCGCAATGCGCACAACCAGGGGAGTCGACCCATCAAACCCAACACCTCCCCTATATAAGCTATTTGTCTGATTCTCATACATGCGTAGCCTGCAGGAGCAATTAGGACATCGACCCCAACTTTCGGCTTCTAAACGAAAACAAGGTCTTTGAGGTTGGTGTAATGCGAACAACTAGGGGAGTCAACCCATCAAACCCAACACCTCCCCTATATAAGCTATTTGTCTGATTCTCATACATGTGTAGTCTACAGGAGCAATTAGGACATCGACCCCAACTTTTGACTTCTTAACGAAAACAAGGTCTTTGAGGTTGACGTAATGCGCACAACCAGGGGAGTCGACCCATCAAACCCAACACCTCCCCTATATAAGCTATTTGTCCGATTCTCATACATGTGTAGCCTGCAGGAGCCATTAGGACATTGACCCCAACTTTTGACTTCTTAACGAAAACAAGGTCTTTGAGGTTGGCGTAATGCGCACAACCAAGGGAGTTGACCCATCAAACCCAACACCTCCCCTATATAAGCTATTTGTCTGATTCTCATACATGTGTAGCCTGCAACAACGATTAGGACATCCACCCCAACTTCTGAATTCGTCTGCGTTGACCGCACCAAAGGTGCACGCCTTGGTGCTCACCAAAATCCGACTTCCGACTTCTTCTGCTATGCGGGGTCTTTGAGGTTGGCGCAGTGCGCACAACCAGGGGAGTCAACCCACCGAATGCAACACCTCCCCTATATAAGCTATTTGTCTGATTCTCATACATGCGTAGACTGCAGCAATGATTAGGACATCCACCCCAACTTTTGACTTCTTAAACAAGACAGGGTCTTTGAAGTTGGTGCAGTGCACACAACCAGGGGAGTCGACCCATCAAACGCAACACCTCCCCTATATAAAGCTATTTGTCCGATTCTCATACGTGTAGTCTGCAGCAGCGATTAGGACATCGACCCCAACTTCCGAATTCGTTTGCATTGACCGCACCAAAGGTGCACGCCTTGGTGTGCACCCTGGAGTGCACTTTGGTGCTCACCTCGGTGCACACTTTGGTGTGCACCTCGGTGTGCACCAAAGGTGCGCACCTTGGAGCGCACCAAAGGTGTACACTTTGGAGCGCACCACATAGGGTCTTTGAGAGGTTGGCGCAGTGCGCACACCAAGGTGGGTGTTGAGGTGCGTGCCGAGGTGGGTGGGTGCTAGGGTGCGCTCCATGGTGGGTGCCAGGGTGGGTGCGTGCTAGGGTGGATTCCAAAGAGGGTCATAGGGTGGGTGCCAAGGTGGGTTGGTGATATAGTGGGTTCAAAGGTGGGTACTAGGGTGGGTTCCAAGGTGGGTCACAAGTTGGGTGCCAGGATGCGTGGGTGTTAGGTTGGGTGCCAAGGTGGGCTCCTGCGTGGGTGGGTGCTAGGGTGGGTTTCAAGGTGGACGCGAGGGCGGGTGCCAAGGTGGGTAACAAGTTGGGTGTTAGGATGGGTGAGTGCTAGAGTGGGTGCCAAGGTGGGTGGGTGCTAAGGTGGATGCCAAGGTGGTTCACAGGGTGGGTGGGTTCTAGGGTGAGTTCCAAGGTGGGTCACAGGTTCAGTGCTAGGGTGGGTGTCAAGGCGGGTGTCGAGGTGCCTGGGTGCTAGGGTGTGGATGCCAATGTGGGTCATAGGGTGGGTACTAGGGTGGGCTGCAATGTGGGTGCCAAGGTGGGTAACATGCTCGGTGGGTTCTAAATTGGGTGCCAGGGTGGGTGTGCACCCACCTTGCCCGAGGTGGGTGCCAAGGTGCCAGTGTGGGTGGGTGCTAAGGTGGATGCCAAGGTGGGTGAGAAGGTGGGTGATAGGTTGAGTGGTAGGATGGGTGGGTGCCAAGATGGGTCACAGGGTGGGTGCAAGGGTGGGTAGGTGCTAGGGTTGGTGTCAGGGTGGGTGGGTGCTAGGTTGGGTTCCAAGGTGGGTGCGAGGGTGAGTGTCAAGGTGGGTCACAGGTTAGGTGCTAGGATGGGTGAGTGCTAGGGTGCAAAGGTGCCAGGGTGGGTGCTAGGATGGGTCGATGCTAGGGTGAGTGGCAAGGTGGGTCCACAAGTGTCAAGGTGGGTGCCGAGGTGGGTGCCAAGTCGGCGACTGCTATGGTGGATGCCAAGGTGGGTCACGGGGTGGGTGCCAAGTTGCTAGGTTGGGTTCCAAGGTGGGTGCCAACGTGGGTGCTAGGGTGCGTGGGTTAAAGGGTGTGTCACAACGTGGGTGCCAGGATGGGTGCGCACCCACACTGGCCAAGACGGGTGCGGGTGCAAGGTTGGGTTCCAAGCCCGGTCACAGGCTGGGTGCTAGGATGGGTGGGTGCCAAGGTGGGCACCAGGGTGGGTGCACCCACCCTGGCCAAGGTGGGTCACGGGGTGGGTCCTAGGGTGGGTAACGGGGTGGGTACTAAGGTGCGTGCCAAGGTGGGTCATAGGGTGGGTGCCAAGGTGGGCACCAGGGTGGGTGTGCACCAACCCTAGCCAGGGTAGGTCACGGGGTGGTTGTCGGGGTGGGCGTCAAGGAGCCAAGGTGGGTGGCAAGTAGCCAAGTTGCGTGCCAAGGTGGGTGTCGGGGTGGGTGCCAAGGATCCAAGGTGGGTGCCAAGGAACCAAGGTGGGTGTCTGGGTGGGTGCCGAGGTGGGAGCCAGGGTGGGTCCCAAGGTGAGTGCAAAGGTGGGTGCCAGGGTCAAGGTGAGTGCCAATGTGGGTTCCAAGGTGCCAGGGTCAGGGTGAGTGCCAATGTGGGTTCAAAGGTGCTAAGTTGGGTGCGAGGTTGGGTGCGAGGGTGGGTGGGTGCCAAGGTGTGCTAGGTGGAAGCCCGGGTGGGTCGGCATCCCATGGGTGTCGAGTTGGGTGCCTGATGGGTGCTTCTTGTCAAGTTTTAGTCGTCGGGACTCATTTCGAGCCTTAGAGGTCGTTTCTTGTCCGGTTGCCCTGTCTTCGACCTGGGAACCCAATTTTGGTCCTCGGGTCCCATTTTTTTTTGTCTCGCATCCCACTTTTGGCCTGTGGCCTTTTCGGGGTCGATTCTCGTTTTGGGCATCAGAGCATGTTTCTTCTCCTAAAACCCAATATTTGTTTATTAAGTCTCGGAACACATTTTTGTTCTCGTGGACCCATCATGGGTCTTGGAACGCATTTGTGGTCCTTGGGTCCCATTTTGCATCCCGAAACTTGTGTTTTGGTGCTTGATCCCTATTTTGGGTGCCCACCTTGCACCAAGTGCGCACCCGGGGCAAACCGAGCGCCTTGGTGCACCGGGGCAAGATCGAGCGTGCACCCGAGGCGCCCCGAACATGCACCAAGGTGCACTCGGCCCACATGTGAGCGCAGGTCGTTGCGCCCGAGGTGGTGTGTGGGCACCGCGTTGCAGACGGGACACTGCACGCACACGACGCCCCCTCCAGGTGCACGCACGTAGGCCGGGCCGGGTGCACACCCGACGCCCTAGCAAGGTGCGCGCACCCGGGCAGGGCTCACACTTGGCGAACGGGGCGCACTTCGCGAGGGAGGGTGTGCACCTCGACGGGGGTGGGTGGCCGGGGTGGATTCGCACGTGGGTCGCGGTTTGCTAAGTACACACTGCGACAAGCTCATAACGGGTGCGATCATACCAGCGTTAGTGCACCGGATCCCATCAGAACTCCGCAGTTAAGCGCGCTTGGGCCGGAGTAGTACTGGGATGGGTGACCTCCCGGGAAGTCCCGGTGTTGCACCCTTTTTTAGTTTTTCGCCGGGCGTCGCAATGCTATTTGAATAAACCTTTTGCCCGTTTGCGTTCTCGTCGGGGCCGGGCCGGGCCGGGGTGCGCTGCCCGCACTACCGCGCGCGCGGGGGCGACACCGAGCGCGCACCCGAGGCGCCCCGAGCACACAGGCCACGGTGCAACCCGGGCGTTGTGCGCGCACCCCGGTGCGCCCGAGGTGCTGCGCGCGCACCCAGGTGAAATCGGTGTGCACCTCGGCCAGTGCGCGCTCGGTCGAGTCGCGCACGTTGGCCAAGGTGCACGGTGATGTTTCTTACTCTAAGGTTCCGCACCAGACGCCCGGGACAGGTGAGCGAAGCTGGGCGGGGCCGGGTGCGCGGCCGGGGCAGGTGCACGCAGCTGGAGAGAGCTTTGGAGCACACTTCGGAGCGCACCAATGATGCGCTCCATTCAAAAGTTTCCTGAAAAGGCAAAAAAAGTTGAGATTATAGAATTTCCCACTTGAGAGATTGTAAAAAAAAAAAATTTAAAATGAAGGAAACGCGGGTGCCAAGGTGTGCGCAGCCCAGCCAAGGTGTGCGCACCAAGGCGCCCACCCTGGCGAAGGTGCACGCAAGGTGCGCACCCGAGGCAAACCGGACAATTAACCCAACTTTCGACTTCGCGCGCACCTTGGAGCGCACTTCGGAGCGCTCCTTGGTGCGCACCAATCTTGGGCACCTCGGAGTGCACCATGGCGCCCACCAAGGTGCGCACCCGGGGCAAACCGAGCTCCGACTTCGTGCGCACCTTGGAGCGCACGAAAGGTGCGCACCATGGCGCCCACCAAGGTGCGCAGCCCAGCCAAGGCGTGCGCATCAAGGTGCGCACCCTGGCGAAGGTGCGCACCCGGGGCAAACCGAGCTCCGACTTCGTGCGCACCTTGGAGCGCACAAAAGGTGCGCAACCCAGCCAAGGTGTGCGCACCCCGGTCAAACCGAGCTCCGAATCGTGCGCACCAGAGGTGCACGCCATCGTGCGCACCTTGGAGCACACTTCGGAGCCCTCCTTGGTGCGCGCCGATGTTGCGCACCTCGGAGCGCACCCGGGGAAAACAATGCAATTAACCCGACTTTCGACTTCGTGGGCACCTCGGAGCGCTCTCGGGTTCGCACCTCGGAGCACACCGAGGTGCCCACCCTGGCGAAGGTGCACGCGAGGTGCGCACCCGGGGCAAACCGGGCTCCGACTTCGTGCACGCCGCACCTTGGAGCACACTTCGGAGCGCTCCTTGGTGCGCACCAGGGCGCGCAACCCAGCCGAGGTGCCCACCCCGGCGAAGGTGCACGCGAGGTGCGCACCCGGGGCAAACCGGGCTCCGACTTCGTGCACGCCATGGTGCCCACCGCGGCGAAGGTGCACGCGAGGTGCGCACCCGGGGCAAACCGGGCTCCGACTTCGTGCACGCCGCACCTTGGAGCACACTTCGGAGCGCTCCTTGGTGCGCACCATGGTGCCCACCAGGGCGCGCAACCCCGCCGAAGGTGCACGCGAGGTGCGCACCCGGGGCAAACCGGGCTCCGACTTCGTGCACGCCGCACCTTGGAGCACACTTCGGAGCGCTCCTTGGTGCGCACCATGGTGCCCACCAGGGCGCGCAACCCCGCCGAAGGTGCACGCGAGGTGCGCACCCGGGGCAAACCGGGCTCCGACTTCGTGCACGCCATGGTGCGCACCGCGGCGAAGGTGCGCACCCGGGGCAAACCGGGCTCCGACTTCGTGCACGCCGCACCTTGGAGCACACTTCGGAGCGCTCCTTGGTGCGCACCAGGGCGCGCAACCCAGCCGAGGTGCCCACCCCGGCGAAGGTGCACGCGAGGTGCGTACCCGGGGCAAACCGGGCTCCGACTTCGTGCACGCCGCACCTTGGAGCACACTTCAGAGCGCTCCTTGGTGCGCACCATGGTGCCCACCAGGCCGCGCAACCCAGCCAAGGTGTGCGCACCAAGGTGCACGCGAGGTGCGCACCCGGGGCAAACCGGGGTCCGACTTCGTGCACGCCGCACCTTGGAGCACACATCGGGGCGCTCCCGGGTTCGCACCGGCGTTGCGCACCGTGGTGGGCACCTCGGAGCACACCAAGGTGGGCAGCGAGGTGCGCACCTTTGATGCGATGCCTTCACTAATTTCCATAAAAGGCAAAAAAAAAACGAGATTTTAAAATTTCCGTTTTGAAAGATAGTGAGAAAAAGGGAATGCTGGTGCCATCTTGAGCCCGCCCTGGTGCGCAGCCCAGCCAAGGTGTGCGCACCAAGGTGCCCACCCTGGCGAAGGTGCGCGCCCGGGCAATTAACCCAACTTCCAACTTCGCGCGCGCCAGGGTGGGAGCGCACCCAACAACCGGGCCTGGGAAGAGCCAATGCGAGAAACCCCACCAAACGCTCTGACAAAAAAAGAGGGGGCGCTCCAGTAACCCCGCTTCGGAGCGCACCCTGGGCAAACCCAGCCAAGGTGCCCACCCCGGCCAAGGTGCAGGCGAGGTGCGCACCCGGGGCAAACCGGGCTCCGACAACGTGCACGCCGCACCTTGGAGCACACTTCGTAGCGCTCCCGGGTGCGCACCTCAGAGCACACCAAGGTGGGCAGCGAGGTGCGCACCTTTGATGCGCTGCCTTCACTAATTTCCAGAAAAGGCAAAAAAAAAAGGAGATTTTAAAATTTCCGTTTTGAAAGATAGTGAAAAAAACGGAACGCGCGTGCCATCTTGAGCCCGCCCTGGTGCGCAGCCCAGGTAAGGTGCCCACCCTGGCAAAGGTGCGCACCCGGGCAATTAACCCTACTTCCGACTTCGTGCGCGCCAGGGTGGCAACCGGGCCTCGGAAGAGCCAATGCGAGAAACCCCACCAAACGCTCCGACAAAAAAAGAGGCGGCGCTCCAATAACCCCGCTTCGGAGCGCAGCCGGGGCAAACCCAGCCAAGGTGCCCACCCCGACGAAGGTGCACGCGAGGTGCGCACCCGGGGCAAACCGGGCTCCGACAACGTGCACGCAGCACCTTGGAGCACACTTTGAAGCACTCCCGGGTGCCCACCGGCGTTGCGCACCGTGGTGGGCAGCGAGGTGCGCACCTTTGATGCGCTGCCTTCACTAATTTCCAGAAAAAGGCAAAAAAAAATGAGATTTTAAAATTTCCGTTTTGAAAGATAGTGAAAAAAAAGGAACGCGGGTGCCATCTTGAGCCCGCCCTGGTGCGCAGCCCAGGCAAGGCATGCGCACCAAGGTGCCCACCCGAGGTGCACACCCGGGGCAAACCGGGCTCCGACTTCGTGCAGGCCGCACCTTGGAGCACACTTCGGAGCGCTCCTTGGTGCGCACCATGGTGCCCACCAGGGCGCGCAACCCAGCCAAGGTCTGCACACCAAGGTGCCCACCCCGGCGAAGGTGCACGCGAGGTGCGCACCCGGGGCAAACCGGGCTCCGACTTCGTGCACGCCATGGTGCCCACCGCGGCGAAGGTGCACGCGAGGTGCGCACCCGGGGCAAACCGGGCTCCGACTTCGTGCACGCCGCACCTTGGAGCACACTTCGGAGCGCTCCTTGGTGCGCACCATGGTGCCCACCAGGGCGCGCAACCCAGCCAAGGTGTGCGCACCAAGGTGCACGCGAGGTGCGCACCCGGGGCAAACCGGGGTCCGACTTCGTGCACGCCGCACCTTGGAGCACACATCGGAGCGCTCCCAGGTTCGCACCAGCGTTGCGCACCTTTGATGCGCTGCCTTCACTAATTTCCAGAAAAGGCAAAAAAAAACGAGATTTTAAAATTTCCGTTCTGAAAGATAGTGAAAAAAACGGAACGCGGGTGCCATCTTGAGCCCTTCCTGGTGCGCAGCCCAGGCAAGTTGTGCGCACCAAGGTGCCCACCCTGGCGGAGGTGCGCGCCCGGGGCAATCCGGGCTCCGACTTCGTGCACTGCATGGTGCCCACCAAGGCGCGCAACCCAGCCAAGGTGCCCACCGCAGCGAAGGTGCACGCGAGGTGCGCACCCGAGGTGCACACCCGGGGCAAACCGGGCTCCGACTTCGTGCACGCCGCACCTTGGAGCACACTTCAGAGCGCTCCTTGGTGCGCACCAGGGCGCGCAACCCAACCAAGGTCTGCACACCAAGGTGCTCACCCCGGCGAAGGTGCACGCGAGGTGCGCACCCGGGGCAAACCGGGCTCGGACTTCGTGCACGCCGCACCTTGGAGCACACATCGGAGC